>NC_135083.1:25515000-25815000 GCF_051107435.1 Chaetodon auriga
GCATAGGCTACACTGTGCAAGTGCTATTAGCATGCATGCCAGTTACCTGCCTGACAAAATGGGTCATGTTGTGTCATGTCATGTCATATCATTCTGCTGTGTGATGTTATCACATCATGATACATTGTGTAGCTGTCAATGAGAATCACAGTCTGTATAGCACTACTTTGTATCATGAAGCTGAAAGGAAATCTGAAAACCCTAATCTTTTGATCAGTTTTGGTTTTCCACACAATCTACTCACTGAATAAATTCTTCAGACTTCAATCTGCAATGAATTCATTTTTTGAAGGCTTTTATAGAAGTTCTTAGATCAAGGCTGCTTTGTGCAATGTCACTACCAGGGACCCTTTTCACAGGGTTTGGTAACATTACAATACAATAGTTTTGCAAACTGACCTGACCATTTAAATTGTATGACTTGTGTCATCAAATGTTATTCTGTAAAGTGACCTTCAGTGTTGGGAAGAAAAACATCAAATAAAAAAGATGATGACCTTTTGCAGTTATGAGAAGAACTGATGAATAAAAAATATCACACTTTGTCAGTCTCTAGTTTGATTAATAAATAAACACTCTCCGTAGGCACCATTGCCTTAAAAATAAATGTATTTCATATATTATTGGACGGGAAGCAAGACTCTACACAGCAGTGGTTACATAGTTTTTTGCTTGACAAATAATCAGTCCAGCAGTCTAGTTATACCCAGGAAAACTAGGTCACAAAGAGGGGCATTCATGGTTCTTCTTAGCTATGTAGTCTAAACAACAGAATCCAGTCCCCATCAACCATATCAAGAAAAGAAGACAAGGTCTCGTAGTCTTTCTGACAGACAGTTAGGAACCATACTCACAAGCTTGGCAGAGTAGGCAAAAGGCCAGGTTCAGTTTACCATGAAAATGTGGACATACCTAAAAAGAAATGTTTCTACTCATACAATATTACAGCAGTACAGTATAGTATGGAAGTATACACAAGTACAGCATAAAAGACTACTATTTCTATTACATTAGAGTTGCTAATCTCAGTAATGCTTTATAAATTTCAGGGGGCCAGCGTGATAGCTTTTGATCAGCTGCATTAAGGAAAGACACAAGCCAAGTTTCCATCCATTTGAACAAGATCTGACATACTTGGAGACGCTTGGAAATAAAAATACCAACTAGAACCATGTTGGGTTCTCTGGTTGTCCCCATAGGTGAACTTTTTTGTAAGGTGGAACCTTTATAAAAGCCTCCACTTGGACTCCTTTCAGAGGGTTCTACTTAGAACCCAGCATAAAGGCTTATACCTAAAACCATATGGAAGGTTCCATCCAGAGCGCCATATGAGAAGTTTTACAGAGAATCCTTCTATGGTGTAATGGTTCTACCCAGAATACCATACTATTCACAATTTTTTTTAGGATGACGTTTCTTTTTATCGCACTCTTTTGTATATACTTGTTGTTTTTAATTTGCATGCACTTGTTACACTACTCTATCCACTTTATTGATGCTGCTGTAATTTGGAATTTCCCCTCCCAGGACTAATAAAGGAATATTGAATTTGAATTGAATTTGAAGAACCTTTCGTCCTTCTGAAGGTGCTAACAGGAACGTACTTAGGGGCTTCTACCAAGAACCCATTAATAGCCCAAGGGTTTCATCTAAATCCAACTCAGGAGGTTCTACTGTACATGACATTACTTGACATCTGTACTTGTATTTGATATGAATTGGTATATGAGATGTGAGAATCCCCTCTTACATGCTGCAGTGCTCAAAGGCAGTGTAAGAGACCATTTAACCATGTTGATATTGGAGTAACTATCTAGATGGCTTGTAGTTACCATTTGGTACAAGTCATACAAAAAGAACACTGACAAGCGTTTTCCTGCTTGTTTTAAGCACATCCAGTCTCTCACAGTGAAGTCGGTCAAGTTCAAGGCAATTTTTGTGATGTCCCCCGATCGATCAAAGAGTAGACTGCAACTGTACTCCTAACTCCCCTCTGACAGTTTGTGCAGTGCTCTGCGTTATCCGTGTTCCCCCTCCATGTGTTATTTGCACTGACATTCACTCGTAGTCGCTTCAATAAAACAAAATCTTCAGCACTGGAAAACATAGAGCATGCGTATTTCACCTTATGAAATACAGGAGAAAATCATTACACAGAGCTTGCTGCTGTCAGTAGACGACAAGACTTTGCAGCTAGATTAGCTTGTTTTGTTTGTTACTGACATCACATTCCTGTGGTCTTTACTCTGTGGATGTGAACAACATATCTTGCACCACCTCTCGGTGCTCATTGTTGGCTTTACCGTTTATTTTGAGATTTTTTAAGAATATTTTTATTATTATTTTAGATTTTATTTTATTACTGTTCATTTCATAAGATGCATTTAGAATCATTATATAGTATGAGTTGAATGTATTCTTCTAATTATGTCATAGATCATACCTAACACTCAAAAAGTCACACTCGGTTCTTTTCCTCCTTGTGAACTTGTGGAAACTCGTGATAGATGGTCATTACAGTTCAGGCAGAAAGGAACCAGGAAGTTAACTTGGAGAGAGTAAGGGATTTATGCTGACACTTTATACCCCCCACTCTAATTCTGTCCCCTTAGAATTTTGACTTGCATGATGCCCCTGCAGCGCAGATACCTTCATTCCACAGCAGTCCCTCATGTTTTGTGAGCATGAGCGAAAGGTGTGTTTGTTAGAACAGACCAGCAGAGAGACAATAGATAGCAGGCAAGACTCAAGACCTACTTGTGGTTTGGAAAACAGTGACTTTGTCCCATCTCTGATGTTCACCGCCATCATTCGTGAATAAAAGCCTCTGTTGATTCCAGTTTTTAACTGTGTTTTCCTTCCAGTTTAATAGCTTTGTCCCACAGCTGATATTACATTTTTTTCAAACCAAACAAAAATACAATTTTATCGGTCCAGAATTCTCTCTTTCTTGGTTATTTTCTAGGACATTTCCTTTTGAAAACCCTATTACATCAAAATGATTGAATTTTGATGAAAATTGAAAATGAACTAATTCCAATTAACTGTATATGTAACCTGGAGAGCCTTTTAGTCAGTTGACAGCAGGTCAGCTGAAGAAGCCAAAAAGTAAAATTTGTCTATAGGTAAGTTTCCAATAATAAATTAGTAATGAATATTATTTGTGATTAAATGGAGCATTTTTTAAGGATTTTTTTTTCTTTATAATTTTCACAAAATCACATTGTTTTTTCAAGAAATGTTTACTAATAAATGAATGAATCTCAACAGGTTTAGGCACACATGATATGAGTGACTTTCACCTCAAATACTGATGCCTGTCTTCAGACCATGCAGTAGATTAGCAACCTGTCCACTGAAATGGGCAACACAGTATTGCTGAATCTGAATGATTGTCTTCTTGCCAGCAGCATGTTGATGCAGTGTATATTCCTCTGTGTGCATGGATGTGAATTTACTACACTATGCTTTTTTGGCTTTGTGCACAGAGAGGCAGCAGGTGGATAGTTCTGCACCATCTAATTCTTTGGAACCTGCACAGACCTGACAGGGGTGCAAATTGCCCAGATTAGGCTTCCGGCAGCCGTGGCTTCTGTTGGTAATGACTGCTGTCAGTGAGGAGTCTCCTCCCATCCCCTCCCCTGCCCTGGTTATTGATCTTTCCTTTTATTTCTTCTGTCCCCATTGTTTTACAGTCTTGTCTCCCTCCTCTGAGCCAATCATTGCTTGTTATGAGTCCTAATGTCTGCTGAACCTTGTTATGCTGCTCTCAATCTTCTGCCTCATAATATAGGTCTACTGTTATCGAGTGTGTGTAGGCTGTAGGGTTAGACTGATCTCGTTGTCCGACTGCTGGTGATCTTTCATTATATCCTGAACTACTTTAATTGGCCCAATGCAATTCTAACATCCCAACATCCCATTCCAGGTTCACTTTCAATTGGACTTTGACAAGTGGGACAATGATCAGTTATACAGCTTTTATTTAGACCCCATTATGGCTTACTTTTTTCTTTTTTTCTTTTTTTGATGTAGGGGTATCATATTTACTATTACAATAATTTACCTGTACACAGATATATGTGTGAAGAATAGAAATGGCAGTGGAAACATTTTCATAAGGAAATAAGGCAGATTTCTATCAACTATTTCTTATAACTTCTTTAATAAACTTAGCCTGCTCCTGGTATAACCTGAAAACATAGATTTTGTGCCACAAACAAATACAGGTACCGATAGTAACTTTGCACTGCACCCCTGGCACCCAGCCTTGGCTTTGAAATGTGCATTTTGGTCCTTCAAAGGGGAAAAACACGTCCTATTGCTAACCAAAATGACATCCTTCCAGCATGCAGTGTTGTGTCTAAAAGTTATTCTCACTGGCTATAGACATTTACATAAATGTGACCAGCAATAGCTAAGGAGTAAAAAAAAAATAATAATAATAAAAAGTCACAGGAGGATATATTCATTTTTTGAAAGATGCTATCCACCACCATCCGCCTCAGACACCCACCCATACCAAGCTTAAACTGTGTCCAGACAGCTCTGTGTGCTCTGTGTGTTACTTTAATTGGTTCAAATTAAAAAAAAAAAAAAAAAAAAAAAAAAAAAAAAAGAATCCAGGTTATCTGTTGCCACAACACTTTACACCACATCATCTGAGACAGCACTGCACTGGCAAAATATCTGTGTGGCATATTTCTCCTTTTAACCTTGTAATTATTGTGATAAAGGATAAAATAACTGTCTTGGTATTGTCTTTCTACACTTGTAAAACCCTGTCTTGTAGTATTATAAACTATTGTACATTGTCTTAGTAGTAAGGATTCAAACTCATTGTTCTGTTCTTCAAAGTGGACCATG
Organism: Chaetodon auriga; assembly: GCF_051107435.1. NCBI lineage: Eukaryota > Metazoa > Chordata > Actinopteri > Chaetodontiformes > Chaetodontidae > Chaetodon > Chaetodon auriga. Next base: position 25,519,867 of record NC_135083.1, read on the forward strand.
GAACTTATCTCCCCATCTCAGTAGTGCCTGAAACAGCATGCCAAATGATCCCACTAGTGTTTTTTGTTGTTGTTGTTGTTGTTGTTGTTGTTGTTGTTTTTTTTTGGGGGGGGGGGTGTAATGCATGACTGTTTTTAGTCTCAGCACATGTAACACTTACAGAGGTAATAACTGGGTTTCCATCCAAATGTATTATAAATGCAAGAGAAACTGTGAATGACTCCTTGCTTCTATCCATCACCATTATGTGATTATTAGTAGCAGGTGCCTTTTCTCTAGGTAGAAAACAATTATAGTTACCGAAGCACCAAGATGATGTAATTAAAAGAGCACCAGTTCCTCAAACAATTGTAGAAAAGAAAAAAGCAGAAAACACGATGGAAATATCTCATCTCTGTTTGTTTCAGGCATTAATGTGAGGAAGGTTACATCAGATCTGTGTGGAGCGATGAGGAGACAATCTGCAGAACCAGCTGCCTCTTCTTCTGTCAGAAGCGGAAACAGCTCATCAGTCATGTGAGTTAACTGTTTATGGCATGGTCGAAGCCACTCTCAGAGGAGGTAATGGACTCCTTGACCTCGGAGGCGAAAGCGCAGTAGTCTCTTGACTGTGTAGGCTGGACCTCTTTCAATGATGCGCGGTGGTGGTGGAGCAGGTGTTACAGGGGCCAAGGGACTGTTCTTACAGGGTCTCAGGCGAGAGACATGGAACGTGGGGTGGATGCACATGGACTGGGGTAGGTTGAGTCTTACTGCAGTGGGGTTGATGACCCGTTGGATGGAAAAGGGAATTGTGGCGCCAGCTTGCAAGACTCAACCTGGAGGGTAGGTCCTTGGTGGACAGCCAGACCTTATGAATGACTGGGCTGAGGGGCAGCAGGCCTCCCGTTCTTCACTGGGGAACAACAGAGGCCGATAGCCATAGACACACTGGAAAGGGGACATCCCGGTGGCCGAGCTGACCAGGGAGTTGTGCGCATACTCCACCCACAGAAGTTTTTGGGACCATGATGAAGGGTTGCGGGATGCCACACAGCGAAGAGCCACCTCCATCTCTTGGTTGATGCGCTCAGATTGGCCGTTGGTTTGGGGGTGGAATCCAGAGGAGAGGCTGGCTGTCATTCCCAACAGGTGAACTGGGGGCCCCGGACTGACACCACATCCCTGGGGAGCCCATGTCGGTGGAAGACATGGTGCAACATCAGCTCAGCTTGGCCAATGGGAGCTTGGCCAAAGGGACGAAGTGCGCCATCTTGCTGAACCTGTCCACCACCATCAGCACTGCCGTGTTGCCACTGGAGGAGGGCAATCCTGTGACAAAGTCTAAAGAGATGTGGGACCAGGGTTGATGGGGAACGTGGAGAGGACGGAGGTGGCCAGCAGGTGCCTGATGCGAAAGTTTGCTCTGATTGCACACAGTGCATGCCTGGACATACTGATGAGTGTCCTCCTCCAGTGTAGGCCACCAAAATTTCAGACGGACCACCTCACATGTCCTGTGAGCTCCTGGATGGCAAGACAGATTTGAGGCGTGGCCCCACTGGAGTACCTCCGGCCTCAGCGCAGGGGGAACAAACAGCAGCCCTGGAGGGCAAGTACTTGGACCTGGCTGGTCATCGCTGGCGGCCCAGACTCTTTCCTCTATTCCCAAGAGGACTGGGACCACCAGACAGGAAGCGGACAGGATCGAGGTGGGCTCCAGGGGAACTCTCTCCTCCTCCTGAAATTGTCATGAGAGAGCGTCTGTTTAAGTTACATGAACCCAGACGATAAGAGAACGTAAAATTAAATCATGTGAAGAAAAGAGCCCACCCGGACTGCCGGGAGTTCAACCTCTGCACTGAGCAAATGTACTCCAGATTTTTGTGGTCTGTCCACACAAGGAATGGCTCCTTGGTCCCCTAATGGTGCCACTCCTCCAAGGCCAACTTTACGGCCATCAACTCCCGGTTCCTGATGTCGTAGTTCCTCTCAGCTGGGGAGAGCCTGCGGGAGAAGTAGGGGTGTAATTTCTTGTTCTTGGAGGAGCGCTGGGACAGCCCCCACCCCACCCCTCCAAGGTGTCCACCTCCACCACGAACTGGTGGTCAGAATCTGGCAGTTGCAGGATGGATACGGAGGTGAACCGGTCTTTCAGGGTCTGGAATGCCTGGGCCACCTCTGGAGTCCACTGGAACCCCACCTTCACTGAAGTCAGGGCTGTCAGGGAAGCCTCCATGGAGCTGTAGTTCTTGATGAACCGGCGGTAGAAGTTGGCGCAGGGGTATAATTTCTGGTCCTTGGAGGAGCACTGGGACAGGACAGCCCCCACCCCTATATTTGACAGCCCCCACCCCTACATCCTGTGGCGCGTCGCGGCGGTCTGGCATCTCTCCCGGCGACAAGCCTGAACTCTGTTGTCGATTTGGGCTGCCAGTTCAATGACGCCATCAAGAGTTGCTGGCAGGTCGTAGGAGACAAGCTCATCCTTTATATACTCCGCTAACCCATGGAGGAAAGCATCCCGTAAGGCTGCCAGATTCCAGTCACTCAGGCGACCTTGAAGTCAATGGAGTAGTCGGCGACGGAACGCAAAACTCAGGAGCGTGTGTGCTGCGTCGGCTAAGCGGGACCCCCAGCCGAACACTTTACGGAGCTCGTCAGCGAAGGTTTGGAAAGACTCACAGGCAGGTGTGTTCTGCTCCCCCTCCCAGTCAGCTGATTCATGACGAATGCCACCCGGCTCCGTTCGGCGGCGAACGTCTGAGGCTGCAGTGAGAAGAAGATCGAGCAACTGGTGATGAAGGCGTTGCATGTCTCAGGATCCCCATCATAATGCTCGGGAGGGTTAATTCTGGGCTCAGGACCAACAGTTACAGCGGCAGCGGCATGTGACAACGACCCCGTCATCAGCGTCACCGCTGAATCTGGGCAGCAAGGACCCCAATGGCCTGCTCATAGGACGCAGAGGTGGCTGCCACCATGGCTTCCTGCTGCTGGATTGTGCTCTCTAACCACTCCAATCGGCTTTCAGGAGGGACCGGTTGTGCTGGGTCCATGTCTGTCCAGATTGACCCAAGTGCAATACCAGCCGATTTACAGGGAATACAGGGAAATGGACAACCAGGGCAATGCTGTGCCGTACTGAGCAGAGAGTCGGCTCAGGTGGAGTTAGTGTGAGGAGGGCGGATCGAGCGCGGAAATCACTGACAGATTTCAGCGTGGTCGAAACCACTCTCGGAGGAGGAATATGCTCTTTGAAACCACCGAGGTGGTAAGGTCTGCACACCCACAGACACAGGGCTTGGACGGAAGGAGTAGTCAGGAACAGGCGAGATTGGACACCGGAGATCAGTCTGGTAAAGAATGCTGGAGAGTCTGGCATGACGCAAAGACAATTTGGCAACCGGGAAGAATGACAGCGTGGCTTAAATACCCTCCAGATGAGCCTAATAGGCTAGGTGTGCAGATGGGCAGGTATGGGGCGTGGCTGAAGAGCTGCAGCACAGGTAAGTGTTATGCTGGACTCTGACAGTACACTGATCGAGCAGTGAGCAGCCACTGTACAGTCTCGAAGGACTAGAGAGAATTAACCTAACATACGTGTATTGGTGATGGCAGGAAACTCACACAAACACTGGGAGAACATGAAAAATCCACAGAGAAAGGACCCCACTGGGAATCGAACCCAGGACCATCTTGCTGTCAGCCGACTAAGTTACCATGCAGCTGTCTGCTGCATGGGATTCTATTCTACCAATGATTTGTAAGGAACACTTTCAAATTGGACCGTGTCAGATGCACTGGAACAAATCAAATCACGAATCAAAAACAAGGTTAAACAGGGTTTTCCTTCTTCTAAAAAAACAAGCACTGTTAAAAAAAGAAAGAAATAAATCTCTGTCCATATGAAAACACAATAAAAGCACTGTCAAGAGCATGTCAAACCAACAGGGGGTGATATAGTCCTTACCCTAAAAGCAATGTTAGCCAATCAGAAGCCCAACAAAAAAAAAAAGCTATTACCAGCAGGCTATCTGCAAGATCCAAACGCTAAGTTACGATCAGGTCTCGTCCAAAATCAGCAATGATGCCAGCAGGGTCTGTATGGTGGAAGTGTTGAATCTAGCAGTGACCTTAAAAGTGCCAGGCTAACAATTCAGGGGAATTTATTCAGGATCTGGTAGAGGTTATGTGTATGTAAGTTTAGGGTTGCAGCATGGTATGAAAATTGACAGATATTATATGAACATATATGTACTACAGTTCTTCTAATGTATTAGTTATCTAAAACATATATTGAATTGTACCACATTAGTGTTATTAAAAAATACAATGAATAATATTTTGTGAAATTATAGAAAAGAGTTTGTTCAACCAAAAAAAAAAAAGAAACAAATGATGTAATTGTAATAAGTAATAATAAGTCTTTTCATGTATTACTTGAAGGATATGTACATGTCACTTTACACATTATGCTTCAGTTGTCATTTTGAGAGAGGCTCCTGGCAAGAGAGACCATTGCTGTGGTGTGACAAACAGCATGACTTTGACTTTATTAAGTACAGGTAAGCCTAATGACACTTGGTCACAAGGGTGGACGGGGCTGATGAACTGATGTGTATGTGTAGCTGACAGAAGCACTTCCACACGATGGTGGCATCATGTACCAATCCTTGGGCCCTTGCCAACAATGTATGTGCTGCAGAGCAAAGCAGACATGCAAGCTTGAGTTCGCTTGATGGAAAGAGTCAGACAGTGAGGACGGAGAGGAACTGATCACGACGGGAAGATGGGATTTTTAGTCTTTTTCCTCTGTGGTTTGAGTTGAGTTATTGAATTTGAGTTCATAGTTTGTCCTGCGCACACACACACACACACACACACATACACACACACACACAAACACACACTCTGATGAACACATACACACTCTCGACACCTACTTTTTGTGTTATTGTGTGCAGCACATGCTTGTTTGTTTTGGTTGTCATATTGGTTTTGGTGCAGCTCAGCTAATTGTTTAATTTGCAGTTGAACTTAAGATTTTGTTTGACTGACAGTTTGATTGATCACTGAGAAAGCACTAACTTGGAGTGAAGCTGGGTCAATGTAAATAGAATAGCTTGATGTCATGAATTACTTGAATGGTTGTAGCTGAGCCTGCTTCTTTTCTCTGGGGGGAGCTCTGGTGTCGTGAAGCTTCATTTAATGTAGAGTAACTGGAGGCTTAGGTCACTACACTTTCCAAGTAGCTTGGCCAACACTGTTCAGTATTTACTTTCAAAACTCTGCAATCATCTGCTGCTAGTTTATTCAAGGTTTCCAGCAACAGCCAAAGGAGATCGGTGCAGCCTTTGTCCATCACGCTCCAAAGCTCTGGAACACACAGCCTACAGATATCAGGGGAGCAGCTTGCTGAATATTTTTTTTTAAAAAGCTGAAAATATACCTCTTCACTTTAGCTTTTTAACTGAAACTAGACTAAAATGTTGTATTTTACTTGATTTTCTGCATTCTATATACTCTTCTTTGGACTTCATTTTATGATCAATTATTAAATATTATTATTTTTTATTATTCTGTGGATGTGTTCCCATCTTATGTTATGTATTCTGTTTAATTCTTTTTCTGTCCTTATTCTATCTTATTTTTATTATAAACATTTTGTTATTATTGTATTTATTTTATTTTATTTTATTTTATTTTATTTTGCACCTAGTACATGTGTTTTCTTTGTTGTACAGTACTTTGAGCTGTATTTCTTGTATGAAAGGCGTTATACAAATAAAGCTCATTATCGTTATTATTATTATAAATATTATTATTGCTATTATTATTATCTATTGTATATATTGTACTGATACAAAAGATTACACCGTAACTGGAGAAATGATGCCATGCATTGCAGGCTGTAATCTAAAGCGTAACCAAAGTATAGTATTGTGTCCCTCAGTCCAACCATATTCCATCATCACAAGTTCCTCTACAACCTGCCAAGCAGATGTCACATCAGTATACATGCCAGAGCCCTGCTCCATCCTCCTCCTGTTTAACCCCCTGCCCCGCTGTCCTCCAGGGGCCTCACCTGTCAGCACTGAATTCTATTGAAACCTATAGCTGTCCCTGGATGTGGATGTCAATGCATAGCAGGCCTGCCAAATGCATCCATGCTCTGATATCTGTCTCCAGCCACTCCCATCCTCTCCTCCAATGCCTCCTCCCCCTCACTCTGCTGCCACTATTCACACTTTCATCCCTCCCTGAGGGCCATCAATAATGCAGTGTGGAGCTCCTCAAGCAGTGTATGTACACACACAAAGTATATGAAGACACACAAACAGGCCCGAATACCCAGTCTTGAAAATACATACACACATGGAAGGTTTGGTTCGCTCTGTGTCTCCTCTGTGATTTATAGACGGGCACTGAAAGGGGCTCCTCCAGTTGAGGCCATTATCATGCAGGCAGGCACATCTGCAGACATCAATAAGTAAGGCAGGGAGTCAAGAGGGCCCCAGGGTCACTCCCGCGGGGTGCCCCTGAGTGTCAGCAGGATCCCCCTCAGCCTGTCACAGCCTTTCACATGGGACTCTGACAAAAAACAGCGCCTCCTCATCGTTGTTCCACCGCAGCTGTCAGTCAGTCTGTTGGCGGTTGAAGAAAAGAGCAAGGGGCCTCTTTAGGACATGTGTATTAACAAGAGATAGGCCAAAGAGCATGTAGAGACATGTGCACGGAGGCTATGTCCTAGAACAGATCTGATCAGTGCTATGATGTTTAATGCCATGATTCATAAAATTACAACTCTGAATGCACCAAAAAGAAGAGCTGAAAAACACAATTAATGGATCTTCAAGTTGGAAGATATACATAACAGCATGAGAAAAGATTGATATGGTTAATGGATGAGACAGATCCAAAACTGCAAAATATAATCTGACAAAATAATCTCATGTCAAGGTCCACGCTTTGAATACGTCACTCAGTCTTCATCAGCAGATGATGACATTTAAGCTCATCTTTCAAGACAACATGGTCCAGACACCCGAGAGGAGCTGAGAACAATGGGATGTTTGAATGTCTACAGTTCTGTGATAGCGATGAGCAAACTCCATCTGTGATGTGATACATTCAAAAACTAAAGTTTAAGGGAGTGAATGGGACTTGGTTTGTTTCATTAACTCAGGATATCGCTGTTTCAGTGACTTTGTTTTGCACTAATAACTGACAGCCTCGGGCTGTTTGTGTATGTATGGTAACAAATAGTGAGGTGATAGTACATGACTTTATATTTAGTAATAGGGTGCACAATCATCAGGTCATGATTAATTCATATTGAATTAAGTGTCATCATTAAAATATACAGTAAATAATGGTAGTCTTTTAACACATAAAGCTACATAATATTGAACTACTCAGTATGAATCCATTGTATGAAAATGTCAGAAAAAATGACTCTGATTGTTAGAGCCCACCCGTAAAAAAAACAAAATGCTTGTTACTATTCTCTGGAGCTCGGACTCGATCCACCCACAGCTTCAGATTGTGAAAGGTCTTGATGGTCACAATGGCCTCCATTTCCCCAATACATCCCACAATCAGTTCATAAACACACTGATGTCATTATCAGAGTTGCACCTGAACATATCCCAGTCTAAATCACATAGACCATCCTGAGAGCAGTTTTCTGATCTCTAGCCAGAATTTCCTGTTTCAGTAGTTGTTAAATATTTCCACAAAGAAAAGATTGCAGCATGGTCTGAATTGCAGAAAATGGGGAGAGACTGCACTTTGTAACCATCTTTGAACCATGTGTCAGAGTGGTCCAAGTTCATCCACTCCCAGCGGAGCATGTGATGTGTTGGAGAGTCTGGCATCACCCTTTGGAGGTTTGCACTGTTGAAATCCGCAGTCATGATTAGGGCTGCATCACTGTGGTTAGCTTAATAGCTAACAGGGGCATCATACACTTGAGATGGAGCAGCGTTTGTGTCTGCCTGAGGTGGAATGCAGACCACACCGAGATCACTGAGGTGAACCCAAGGAAGATAAAAAGGGTGACACTTGATTGTCTGGAGCTCCAGGTTAACTAGTGAGAGACATTGCTAGTTAATGTTCCTGCTGTCACACCACTGTCATTTTCAGAGTCAACCCCTCCTTGAGGCATTTCCACAATCTAGAGTAAAGCAGTGGCAGCAAGTTAAATATTGCGAATCATCATCACATAAAATCAAAACTATTGACATGGCTGGATAACACTAGAGGTACTGTATGTGGGATTAAATGTGATTTGGGTGAAATGACCCTTTAACTTTATAGACGAATACAACAAAAGACATATTGGAGGAGGAAAGGAAAGCTCTGACCTTGTACTGTGACTCAACACAGTTAACACACCTGTTAAATCACTATGATTACTATTGGTGGCTGAGCAGAAAACTGGATTTGATGGCAATAGATGTCATTGCAATAGTAGTATTTGTAAAAACAAAAGCAAAGGTTTCCAGGGAGGGTAAGACACATACCTTAGCATACATCACCCAACAGCCTCCTGATCATCCACCGGCATTGTGTTTGTCTGGTTGCTGAACAAGTTGTTCCATCACTGTCTAGTCCAGAGAGGAGAATACCCATTAATATCCAGCTGTTCATATTCATTCTGAATGCATGAATCTGCACACTGAAATAATTAAACATTTTCAGAAATGACTCATTTGATTTCTGTCTGTGAGTTTGCTCAGATGATTAATATCAAACTCATGTCTGCATGTTAAGTACTCAAGTCAAGTTCATTTTATAGAATAAAAGATGGAAGAAACTTCATGGAAGAGCAATTCTCCCAAGACAGAGCCTTCAAGCATATCCTTCAGTCGTCAGTCGTTCTAGGCCCATGTGTTGAATAAGCATGCGCTATGCCAAAAAGGTCCTTAAGCCAATCCCTGAATCTCTACAAGCTTCAGAACTGCTGCCCTCTGACCTCCCTGTGGAGGATTCTCTGTCAGGAGAAATAATGCCCCTTGTCATTATTGCTACACATCCCTGGGCATTTCCAACACAAAACATACCATTTATTCTGATATCAAAATATGTATTTCTAAAGGCATTGAAGTTTGAAACACCTACAGTGTAGGTGTAGGAGTTTGGGGTCAAAGAGAGTCCATTGAAAAACAGAAAGCACCTTCCCTGACTGACTAAATGAGAGCTGTACTTCAGTAAAAATGATGAAGCCTGCACATTACTTGTACTGTATGTGAGCATTGTGTGTGTGTGTGTGTGTGTGTGTGTGTGTGTGTGTGTGTGTGTGTGTGTGCACGCTCACATCTTTGACTGCTCCTGTGTTAAACAGAGAGAATGAAAATGAGTGCTGTGGAAAGAAGAGAAGAAGAAAGGGAATGAGCCAGCCATCGAGAAAATTAATGCAGCGAGGGGAGAGAGTGAAAGGGAGAGTAAAAAGAAAGAGAGTGTCAAAGTCAAACAAATTCAGAGGGATCAATGTGCAGACTTCGCCTGGCATATCCAAGGGAGCGCCAGACTCAAAGCTCTTCAAGTCCACAGTTCAAAGTGGTGACACGTCCATTAGAATTTCTAATTCTGATCGCATCGACAGGCCTACGGCTACATCACAGGCAGAGAATGGGCTGAGAGGAATCTAGGCCACTCCACTGCTACGAGAGAGAGAGACAGAGTGAGAGATTACTGTATCGTGTTGTTTTTTATTCTTTTATTATTTAAAGGTCTGCATACTGTATAATTTTCAGACGAATCCAAAAAAAAAGTTCAAGCTTACCCTTGAAACGTTACTTGAGAGAGAGAGAGACTTCCCTTCTGTGAGTGCACATGATTTATTCATTCATTCACATCTTTACTCAAACAACATTTCATTGTACACTAGGTGTTGTGTTCTATCATTTATAGGTCTGCTGCTTTCTACCACTAGGTGGCCTGTCATAAAGCAGGTACAAGAAAGCTAACTGAATGTATAATGTGTTGCTGTGCCAGCTACCTAGAACTATTGCTTTCCTTTACATTTAGCCTTTTGAAGTAAACAGGACTTGTTAACATTGTAAAACAATGTTCTTTTATTCATCAGCCTAAACCATACAAGCCCTTGACCAGAGGGGAGCTTTATAGCTTTTCAAACTCTTTATATTCAACTGTTTTATTCCCACATGTTGGCCTCATGTTAAGGAGAAAAAAAACACACCACAAAAGTTCCCTTTTGCATGCCCCTATGGTGGATAAAACATGACAGAGTGCCCTCTACAGTGGTATAATGTGGAGGAAAAAAGAAAATGTGATAAGGTGCCCTTCCAGTGGAGAAAACACTGGGCTTTCCTCTAGGTGCCTCTAAATGCTTAAATAATTGGAGTGTTCCAGAAGTGTAATACTTATACTTTAAAGCGTCACATAATAATAAAAAAAAAAAAAAAAAAAAAAAAGTCTTAACCAGGGTTTGGAACTGTTTCACATGCAGCTAGTGTCCTTTTTATAGAGAGGCTTCATCTGCAAAAACAGATCAAAAGCTATTCTTAAAATGAATAAACCAACACTGGTTTGACTGATATTCCTTTGACTGGGGCTCAGGAAATAGAGCGGTTGTCCACTTATCACCAGGTCGGTGGTTCAATCCCTGGCCTCTGCAGTCTACATGTTGAAGTATCCTTGGTCCAGATACTAAACCCAAAAACCTGTGTGAGTGGTGAGAATATCTAAAAAGCTGTAATGAGCAGGTAGCCTAGCGTATGTGTGTGGAAGATTGACTGCAGACTTGTAAAAGCGCTTTGAGTGGTCATTAGACTAGAAGAGCACAATATAAATACAGTCCATTTACCATCACTGCATACTAAAGAAAACACGATTTAGATAAATTACTAAACACCCCGACAACAGTTTGATTGATATCACCTGGAGTGCACAAAAAGTCTGCCATTATCAGCCAAAAGTTAAATTTACAAGGAAATTCCTTTTACAAAATATTCACATTAGAACACTTTCAAAGCATTTTGATACCATGGCTGCAGCACATTTCCATGACTGGTTTGCAGGTGTCTACTGAAATAATTACAGCATCTCAAACGTTTAGGCTAGCTGTGTAGCCAATTTTCTAAGTCAATGATGCAAGCTTGATAATGTGCTTCCAGATGTCTCAGTATTGAAAAGAGTGGACTCCGCAGAAAAAAATGCCACATCACTTGCGTCCTGTGTACTTTTCTCCTTGATTTATGATCATATAATGTAGCACATTGGCTTTCTTCATGTCTTGTCTTCAGTGCGGTCCCTAGCACTGAAATTTGTCACCTATAAGAAGTCCACCTGGCCCTCAGCAAGGGAAGAAGAGAAAGAGATCAGCCAACATTCAAAACATCCTAACAACCAACAACAACCTGCTGTGCTTTATATCCTCCAAGCACATCTCACTGAATGGAACAGTTTCATGCAGGAATTTGGGGGATTCCTGTCCTGATTCATGGGAGACAAGATGCAGGAGCAGACTGCATTATTTGCAGCTGAATGTATCAGAGGGCACCTGATCACAAGGTGGCAGGCAAGTGTGTGGAGCATGAATTCGATCCATAGATGAAGAACCATGATTTAAAAAAAGAAAAGACTTTTGCATGTCTTTAGGACATCAGGGTTGAGACTTATCAGCTTGATTAATTTCATTCACATCCTCATATACATCAATATGCTTTTAATTCTGGAAGTGAGAGTGTTTGCTGGTGGGGAGATGTGATGGTGGGGGGTGGAGGTGGGGGTGGGGATGGGGAGCAGGAAATCTGCAGGATTTACAGTTTAATCTCCTTAGGCACTTCCCTGTCGGCCGAGCTGCAGACTGTGGCTGAGAGAAGTACATGCTAGCTTAGTGCAGCTGTCAGGAGCTGCCTGCCACCAAATCAATACTGGTCTTCTTTCTACCTCTCTGTGTGTCTCTCATGCCTCTACCCCCTGCCTCCTCAGCCTCAGCCATCAGCTTCTCCTGCCAGCACTAAATCAATGAGTCCTGAAGCTGATTAGCAGGTTCAAGTGCAGGTCATTTCACACAGCCAGAGGACATTTTTACCAGTCAACATGCTCTTAGATCCTGTAGTGACACAGTGCAAGTGCAAGAATGTTGTTTTGTGGAGGATCCAAGAATGTGGTGGCTACATTCCAATTTAAACACATTTTGCTCACTTTTTTGTGTGCTGAACAGAGTTTACCAAATGCTTTATATTCATTTTGATGTAATGTGCCATTTCTTTAGTTTTTCATGTGTTACTGCATTTGGCATAAAAGAAACCCTTGTTTCAGGTAGATTTATGGAAAAGTTGCTTAGGTTTGGGCAATATATTGACCAATTTATTATGTAGGTTTGGCCCATGTTTATATACAAAGAGAAGAGAATCTGTGAAGATTTGTCCAAACCCCAAGGTTTTTCTTATTTTACACTTTTTTTTTTTTTCTTTTTTTTTTTTTTTTGTAAACTTAGAACAGCTGCTTTCTCAGTGTGGACTTCATCCCAGTGACAAAGGACACTTAAGCTATAAAACTGTGCTTTTTGGTAAGATAAGAGGAAATGTGTTGCAATATTCTTTTGATTGTTTGTTTGTTCAACCTGATCTACATATCAAGAAAAGTCACTGGATGTAGGCCTAAAACTCCTATCCTTATGGGCTGGAAAATACAAAGGTACCACAGCATGAAGCCTTACCTTAGTCCAAGTTCATTAAAAACTGATAACAATACCACAGAAAATGGACATTTTAAATATTTTGCACATTGTTTTTCTAACAGTTTGTAAAGACATTCTCCAAAAAAAGCCCATTTACTAAATTTATCTAGATAAATATCTATATTTATTTGAGGAAATATATTTTAGGGCATCTATATTCATATTTTGGGTGTCTATACTTGTAGACACCCAAGACTTCTATATGTAGGGTACATATCTTTATTTGAATAATGTTTTGTTTTAGTGATATATATTTCCAAAACTGAAATAAAATGAATGAAAATACTTACAAACCGACATGAATCTGGTGGATTAGGATCCCTGACGGTGAAACTGTGAGCTGTTGCCTCGCTTTGTTTGGCTGTTAATTCAGCTTTGTGTGCTGGAGTTTACTTTTATTTACTACAACATCACTGGTACCAAAAGCTACTGAATTATATTAACTGCACCTACAACTATGCAACGGTGTTTTACTCATGTAATGTGTCTAAATGTTCAGCCAACTTGTTTACCAAGCCCAACATTGATGGCGGTAAAGCTGCCGTGAGTCCACTTGATGCACACTGAGAGTGCTCTGTGTGCTATAGCACGTTTGGTCTACAGTAACCAATCATTGACCACAGGAGAATGAATTAAACCCTGCTAAGCTTCACATCCATAGAAATCCAATAGCACCTCCAAGTGGTCAAACCGGTACATAACAAGCTGTACATTGAAAGGTGAGGTGTACAGCACAAGAGGAGTGAATCAGTTTTTATACTTACTGAATGGAAACAATGTTCATCATGACCTCCTTATGCAGCAACAACTTATTCACTGTGCTCCAGCTGTAAGGCTTGAATATATGGAATTTACTCTGAGTGTACATTCATACAGGACAGAGAAACCATCAAACCATTTCAGATCTATCACTGTCTGGCGTTGCTTTTGCATCTCCTTCATATAGATCTCATCACTGAATGATGCCGAGGAATAAAGGAATATACAGGTTTCAGGAGCTAGCTCATAATATTAACCCCAACCACAAACTCTTCTCTCTGTTGAGGTGAGGGAGGAATCACTGCTGCCGGTTTCATTTTTCTGAAACTCGCTACTAGTTACATTGCTTCACTGTTTCATTCTTCTGAAATGTGCATTTAACATTGAAAATCAGAATTGAACATACTGGTCATTGTTCCACCATTCATGTTTAGTCTGTTTTATATATTTCTATTTTATTTGACCTCTTTGGGTCTAGGTTCTTTTCTGTTCTATTCATAGATTCCTCCTTATCATATTTATGTATTTGTTCGATATGTTCTAAGAAATTCCCTACATGTTGCACTTTGTATGATTATGTATGTGACAATAAACCTTGACTTGCCTCTCATATATTACATGTTTAGCCTGCTATGATATAGCCAAGAACAGTAACATTGTATACTCTGAAAGAAGAGAGCATTTGGGATATTGAGGGATTTATTTTTGCAATATACAAACAAATAGAAACAGTTATAAAACTATCATAGTTCCAGGAGAAATACATGTAAGTTAGTTACAGGTGGTACGTGGATATTTGTAACAGTAAACAAATCAGCGATTAGTGATTAGTATTAGCATTTTGATGCTCTTGGCTTGTTGCTTAATACGCTGTAGCTGCTAGTTGAAGTATTCAATGTGGTCCCCAAACTTTTCTGAAAGAGTTCAAAACATACTGACCAACCACACAACACATGGCTGTTACTACAGAAACGCAGAAATCTAGTGCGTTTAAAGGAACAGGACCGAGGCTCTCAGCTGGCTCTCATCTCTGTCTACACTACCTTATCACCATGTAAACTTTTCCTTTAGGCCTTGCTTTTGTCTGTGCTGTCTTGCTCTGCACTTTCCCCTCCACTGCCGAATCGCCGGTTCAGCTCTGATGTCAACACTGAGCAGCATGATTTCTGTCAAAGAAAAGAAAACAAGATTTAGAGTCCATAGCCATGCTAGCAGCTTAGAGCTTAGAGCTAAATACTAATGTCAGCATGCCAATATGCTTATTTGTAGCAGCTATAATGTTTATCATTTTCACAATCTTAGTTTAGCGTGGTAGCATGTAAACATGTGCTACTAAGTGCTAAACACAAAGTGCAGTAGAGGATGATGGGATGTGGTATTTGGTCATAAACCAAAGTGTTGGACAAATAAAAAGTTTGACCTTATGGTGGCACTATAGGAGAGGTCAGGGGATCACCTCAGTTATTACAACTCAATAGTTGAGATATTTTGTTAAAAGCCATGAATGTCGACCTGTTGGTGGCACCAGTGGGGCTCACCAAAGTCGCTATAGTTGATCCTGAACATGAACATAAATGTCGAAATTTCATGACAATTCATGTAATGCTTGCATTGCCATCCCTGAGAAACAACAGTTACTGATTCTGACACTCCTCCCTACCTTGCCATCCTTAGCTTGGTTGCGGGCCCTGGACAGGAGCTCGAGCAGCGCCAGCAAGAGGCCGACACCCAGTCCCAGGCCCAGGAGGAGGAAGAGGCCCCGCAGGTCATGGGGGTGAAGGGCCTCAGTGGTTTGGGCCCCGTTGGCATCCACACAGCTGCTGGCCCACCACTTGTCCCGCAAGTATGCCAGCTCGCCAGACTCACTGAGCTGGAGGATGGCTATGGTTAGGTTTTTGACCAGCGGGGAACCTGGTGAAGCAAAGGGAGGTGTTGTGATAGAGGAAGAAAGCTGTTGAAAGTCCCAAAACCATGAGCATACTCCTGCGGTTGTAACAGTCTCCATTATTCTGGTTTCTGCCTCTCCATCAAATTTTTGAACATGGCTGCAGGGATTCGTTCCCATTCGGCTACAGGAGTGTTAGTGTGGTCCGACACTGATGTTAGGTGACAAGGTCTGGCTCACAGCTGGCTCTGGTTCATCCAGTTATAGGTGTGAATGGGATTGAGACCTCGTTATTATTGAAATATTGGGTGCATTTTAATACAGCAATTTATGTGGCCATTTGCATACTAACATTATTGTGATCACTGATTCTGTTTACTGGGTAGATGATAAAAATTTGCATTAATTAAGAAAATAACATTAATGCTATTTGTATATATCTCTGACTTCATTGTGCCCTCCATTTTTTTATGTTAGTGTGGGTTGATTTGTTATAAAAACATCATAAACTCATTGTTGTGCAACCAAAACAAAATCTTGCAATGTCGTAATTAAAACTAAGACAAATGTGGATAAATTCACAGGGTATAAATGAAATACGAGCATAACACATTTCTCATTTAGACGTGAGGCAGAAGTGCAAATGGGCGTAAGAGAGGACACTTTCATTCTGTTGCTGCACACATATAAATTGACTCAGGTCGTTGTGTGAGGAATCAAAGAGAGCTTGACAGAGAAGTTCAAACCCTGTTTTGACAGGGATGCCAAAGAGCTGTAAAGGAGGGGTTTCAGGCTCTGTTGGTACTTTGTTTGAAGCATATGGATGCCCTTGAAATGTCAACTTCAAGCCAGATGAAAAGGCTGAAAGCAGCACGTAATGTGATCGTGTCATTTTCCCCCCAAAATAAAGGAAACTCATGCCATTAGGCTGACTTGAAAAATGCATTAATCACTTCAGTATTATACAAGTTTTAACATATGAGCCTTAATTGATGAACAATCCAAAACATGTCACAATTTCACTGCGGAGTGATTCGTGTGAAGTGACATGCAAAAATAACATGCCTTCCCAGAGTAGAGAAAACAGGTCGAGTGACTGACCCTGAGGTGCTGCGATTGAGTAGGCTCTCATGGAAATGACTTCCTGTGAACGGGTCAATTTACAGTAGCGAGCCACTGCCAAGTCCAGGGACACTGCTTCACCAATGAAGGCGAAGTTTCCCTCCTGGGCACGGCGAACACCCTCCTCCATGCTGGACACAAAGCTCTTCTTACGCTCCATGTGCTGGTAGATACGGCGGTATACGGGGTTGTTGGAATTCTGGGAAAGAAAAAAAAAGAATGATTAAAAAATCATCTCATGTGCTCGATGATTTCTGAGTGTGCAAGATATCAGGAGCACAGTCATAAGAGGCTATCTCAGAAGTTGAACGTGCCTTAAAGAAATGCATGGTGGATCCAGCTTTGAGTGTGCCATAATCGATCATATCCTGGTTAGCGAGGTCCTCAAAGCCCTTAATGGACACATGTTTGCTGTTGGAGTGCAACGAGGAGGTTAAGTTGCCGAAGTAGCAGGCCAGCAGCAATACAGCAAACAACCACCAGATGGCGCTGACCAGCCGTCCAGACAGGGCTTTAGGGTGAGGGCCAGCACCTGAAAGCGCAAAGTCAGTGGTCAGCTAAAATGAATATTCATCTTATGAGTTCATACTCAGTTTTAAATACTGAAGACGGAATTTACTACTGAATTTTGTATGATGTTCTTAGTGTTCTGTTTTACATTATGACCGCTCTGACACAACAATCAGATTGAAGGAGGTAATGCATGATGCATCAAGTTTATTAAAGCATCACAACACTTAAATGTGTTCATCATTGAATTTTGATTTTTTTTGCGTTTAAAAATGGTTGTCATCCAATCATTCTGAAAAAATCAAAACAAAGTCCTTTCTCTAAAATTACGCAAATATCAAAAAATTAAAAAATTGCAGTTATTTGACATGTAGAGAAACAATTCCTTTGAAAGTCTGCAATTTCATTGAATCTGTACAACTTAATACAGATAATGCACGTGTTCTATAATACAACCTGATACTATAGGACTGTAAATCCTAAATACAGAGGGTAGAATGATGATTATACTTCATACCTTCTCTGTTTCATATATGACACAAACGTTGAGTTTTTATTCACCTCAATCCACCACACTGACTATTTCCATCAGTTACATATTTCCTTTATGAACAAGAATTGAATGTGTCAGTGTGGCTTTTGGGTTTTGCACAGTGTGTTGTGAAACAAAGCCGTTGTAACACAGTGTACAGTAATAAGGTTGCAGTGCAGCATACAGAAAGAGCCAGCCAGCAGCAGAGTGTGTTTCTGTGCCTGTGGTTCAGTTTAAAGGACTGCTGTGTTACCTTGCAGGGTAAGAGCTCCTGTGATGTACCAGAAGCTGTGCAGTAACGTGAAGCTGTGTTCCTCCGTGTCTGGCTCAGCCCATTCAGTGGGGCTGATCCTGGAGACAAATGAAAGGCCTTATTACCAGCAATAATGAACCTGAACTTGCGGCAGCAAGATTCATATGTATATGTCTGTTTGGTGAAATATAACTCATGTTGGTGGTGTTATAGGAAGGAAATCTAATAAAATAGGAGCCTCTGCCCGGGCCACACAATCTTCTACATTTGATGTTATAATAAAAAAGTTCTAATAATAAAATTATTCAAGATGTGGAGACAGAGCTAAACTTCTAGACAAAAAAGAACACAAAACAATGGCTGCATTGGTCAGTCTTGTATTTCATCATGTGTAGAAGTTGCATGGAGCCATTTGTCTTGTTTTTTTAATAGAAAAAAGAAAAAAAGCTGATTTCAGGGCCATCATTTTAACTGCAATCATCACAAGGACAGTGGCTATAGACTGTTACAGTATGGGAGGAGTAAAGATTACTTTTGTTTCTTGGAGAGGCAGATGCATTTACGACTTTTCCACACCTGGATAAATTGCAATTGTATTTCAATCTGTCTTGAATGCTTCTTGGACACATTCATGCTTCACATTTTTGAGATCAGATAGCTCTTTGTTATTGTTTTGCATTTCTTTGTGGTCTTTTGAATGCCTTTCTGACAAGAAGTGTAAAGAGTCGAATGAGGTCTGGTCCAGGGTCCCTGGCCTGCACGCAGTTTAGTAATCCATGAGCCTAAGAAGATAACTACCTGTCACCCTTTGACTGACAGTATGGCCACCAGGGGTTTACGTTGGTTAAGTTGCTTTGAGTTGAGCAACATGTTTCCATGTGTGATCCAAATGCGGTTCCATCTGCAGAATGTATTCAAGAGCAGCTGTACAAGTAGGCAACTAATTAAGAGAAAACAGTGAACTATCAAAACCAGTGAATGGTCTTTTTTTGGGGGGTTCAGGTCGATTCAGTTATGTAGCAATAATTAATACTGTCAAAGACTGCAGGTGAGAGATTGACTGTCTGACTGAATAAATGTTTAAATGCACTGAGGAAAAAGAGTTGTCTCATCAGGTAAAAAGTGAATAGCTTCCAACAGGTTGTTTGGATTTGATGTCACATCAGTCTTTTGTTGTGGCACGAACTACAGATGGAGGGAAGTGTCATATTTAAAGACAACAACAAATATCAAAAACACCCCTCTAGAACTATCTTGTGTAATTTGTCTATATTTTTAGATCGTAAACTCTTCCTCTTGGCCTTATAATAAACAGTTCTGAGGATGAAACAATGGATGAAGTCAACAGTGTGTGAGGACACTTACCTGCCCACCAGGAATATGCAGACACCCGTTAGCAGGAATGCAATGAGGATACCAACCCACATGTCAGTGGAGAAGGGTGACAGCAGGCTGAAGGTGCTTTCTTCAGAGGCCAAGTCTTTGCGAAGAATGAAGCCAATGCCTGTCTGCATGAAGGGGGTGGTCATATCCACAACCTGCTCTCTTACTGCAGTGAGGGTCAGCGGGGCCAAAGCTAGGTCAGCCTCCTGATATATCATGCAGAAAACACACATAATAATGTGATGGCACAGTGCAAGGTGCAGAGCAACATGGATTTTTGAAGATGCAAATCACTTATGTTAGACAGCAGCTGATACGGTGTCATTTCAGTCTCTTTATGTTTTTATATTTGCTGCTAAATACTGTATACAGTATGTTGTATACAGTATGCCCCAAGAATGCAGTTCGGATAAATGTGTCAGGACAAATGTTTTTTTGAAAAGTATGCGATGAAATTACATCCCGAGCTAAGCGAAATTTTACTGTCACAGAAATACAGAAACAAAAGCTTTTAGCAATTGAACTGTAAAATAAATGGAAACAGATGCTAAACTGATCACCAAACTGTCCAATATTATATGAATTATTAAGTTATGTTGAAATTGATCATGATTTAAGTGCAAAATAATAAAAACAATCCATACTGAAATAATTGAACTAATAATTAAAACTCAGCTCATTATGGTAAAATGGCTTACCCCTCTGATGACCTCGCCAATCATGCCGTTCCAGTTGCCGCTGGCATCCATGGCTCCGTAGCGGTTGTCTTTCACCAGGTGCAGTTTGTACTTGAATCCTAGCTTCTTGGAGAGCTGAGAGATCAGATCGATGCAGTAGCCCTCCAGCTCAGAGCCTCTGCTCATGGTGTATGGGTCTTCCTGAGGAAACAAAACAAGCAACCACACTGTGATGGAGACTGTGAGGGATCATTGTGGCAGAACTGGGCTGAAGCAACAGTCAAGTTGATAAAATGTTTTTAAGATGAAGAGGATATATATATATATATATTTAAAAAGAACAAATTATTTGAAAAATCCAACTGCAGCTTTTGGGTGGAAATCCTAATTGAATTTTGGTGATTTTCTGTGCAATGCTTTGAGTTATTCTTGCCTGTAATTTGAGTCATGATGATATCATTATCTTGAAACAAGTGAGACAATATCCCTATACAGTATGATTATTTCTAGACTTAGACTTAGATTTAGACTTTACTTTATTGATCCCAATTGGGAAATTCTTTTGTTGAAGCAGCAGGTTAAACATACACATAAACATAAAATAGTACAGTAAAGAAGAATAAGGATGAGAATAAAACAGAATGTTATAAAAATATAACTAAATATATAAAGTATATAAAATATGACTCTTAAAAATATAACAAAGTATAAAGTTATATATGTTTTACAATATACAATACATATTCTATACAGTAATATATTAATATAACTAAATACATAAACAAAGAATAACAGTCAGACTTAACCAACGCCAACTCCCAATTACATTCTGTTTTTGACTAAAAAACTAAAAAAAACTACGGTGTAGCCATCTTCTCATGGCTCCTTCAGGGTAATGCGCCATGTCACAAAGCTCAAATCATCTCAAACATGACATGACATGACATGACATGACAATGAGTTCACTGTACTCAAATGGCCTCCACCGCCACCAGATCTCAGTCCACTAGAGCACCTCTGGGATGTGGCGGAACGGCATATTCATCTCTTGGATGTGCAGCTGACAAATGTGCTGAAACTGCATGATGCAATGATGTCAATATAGAGCACAGTCTCTGAGGAATGTTCCCAGCCCCTTATTGAATCTATGTCACAAGGAATTAAAGCAGCTCTGAAGGCAAAAGTGGATCCCACCCAGTAATAGCAAGGTGCGCATGATAAAGTGGCTGGTAAGTGTAAATAATAAATAGTATATAAATAAATAACAACAATTGTAGGTATCCTGGGGATGGAGTGTTATCACTACGATGTGCAGATCGGCAAGGTGAGGGTAAGAAGATGCTCCCAAGCTGCTGGTTCTGGGGCAAACAGTCCTGTAGTGCCTCCCAGGGGGGAGGAGAGTGAACAATCTGTGGCCAGGGTGAGCAAGAGGTGTGCCTGATGGTGCTGCACCCCCTCTACAAACACCACCTGTGCTGGACAGCCTCAATGGTGAGGAGGTCAAGTACCACTGATGTGTTGGTTAGTTTTCACCACATATTAGTTCTTTCTGGTACGAGACAGAGCTTTTTCCATACCATGTGTGCAATAACTCAATGTATATTATTTCTTCTAAATGTAGTAGTAATAGTAGTAGTAGTATTCTTTTATTCATTTTACTTTTATTCTTATTACTTGATGTAGAATATTGCACAACAGGTATATTTTATTATATATGGCTGGTATTTATTGTTGCAGATTATACATAGTTTACATACTCACATTTGTATATTTCATATTGTTTCTTATTTATGGCTGATTTAAATTGTTGTATAGTGTACATCTTTTTCCATAAGGTCTCTAAGGCATTCTTATTTCCTTTTCTATTTTTATTACAGTTGGGAGCAACTATAACTGACTCAGTTCCTTGTCTGGGATCAAGTATTCTGATTCTGATTCTGATTCTGATATTGATATGCAGTTGGTAAGGATGCTCTCAATGGAGCAGCTGGAGAGGAGCCACGACCAGCCTCTGGACACACTTGATAGTGGTGGAGGTGAGTGCAATAGAGCAAATGTCATTTGGGCTCTAGCATGATGGAGAGACAGCTGTTTGAGATGTCAGTCAAGACCTCAGTCAGGCATATGAAGAAGGTTCACAACATGCATTTCTTTTCTTTTTTCAAATAATAATGTAAATCCAAAAATATGTGAATTTAAAAGTATTTTCAGTTTTCATCCAAACCATATTTGGATGTTGTTACATTTATATACAGACTGCTAAACTTCTCAAATTCACAAAGTGCTTGTTATGCATGAACTTCACTGCATTTGTGTGTGGCTGTTTTGAGATTTCCTGCTGCTGCTGATTCACAATGCATTTTTTTTCTATGGTTAATTACCTGTAGCCAATCAGATGTCTCCATCCTTTTCAGCCAATCAGTGTAGTGGAGGGTGTGATTTAATGTGATCACAACTGTGCAGGAATTAGAGCACTAAGAAAGAACAAAGGTCAAACAGCTGCCCAGCATCTGACAGCTGCTCACAGGGAAATGAAATCCCATCCTGTTGTGCCTGATTAAATATGTTTGAATGATTGCTAGCTATCTGGTGATTCTAAATTGTCAATTAGCAGCACTGGAATGCTAATATACCGAGCAGTGATTTTAATTTCTAATTTCTAACTTTTTAAAAAAAAAAATCACTAACCACGGGCCCATAAAGCAGAGGCAGTCGCCATTCATTGACACCAGTATGGTCAAAATCCCATCTCTTACTTGG
Source organism: Chaetodon auriga (assembly GCF_051107435.1). Taxonomy (NCBI): domain Eukaryota; kingdom Metazoa; phylum Chordata; class Actinopteri; order Chaetodontiformes; family Chaetodontidae; genus Chaetodon; species Chaetodon auriga. Next base: position 25,542,442 of record NC_135083.1, read on the forward strand.
CCGGTCCTACCCCTGCCCCTGCCCCATTATTCAGCAACAAGTGGGAGGAGGAGAGGTGGCTGGCCATGGCCACTGTCAGGCAGAGGAGCAGACAGAGGAGCAGGCCTGTGACGAGGAAGCCAAGGAACAGTGAGCAGGCAGGGAGTGTATGGGGTAGCATGCAGCGAAACAGGGACTCAGGGAGGGTGCAGGGAGGCAGTGTGCGTGCCATGCAATGATGACAATGATGAATGATGGTTAATTCAATTAAAGACAATGATATTTTGTGGATAGACTCTTTAGCATAGAAATCAAAATCAAAATACATTCATGAATCCTCCTGTGTACATTCATTGATATGGAGCCTCATCTGATTCTGTGTTTCATGCATTAATCCTGCTCAGTGCAGCACATACATTGGTGGGGAGACAGTGAGGGGCTGGTGATCTGCAGGGAGCACAGCCTTGATGGCTGCCTCCTGGCTGTCCCTATCAAAGTGGACATAGAATATGTTAAGCTCATCACAGATGGAGGCCTTGCCTGTTGGGGGGTTGGTGTTGGTGGGTTTGTAGTCTGTGATGGTTTGGATGCCTGGCCACATGCTTCTGGCAAGTGGTAATGTAGTCATGCATAGTGAAAGTAAAATCATTTGGTGGTGTGCCTCCATGGAGAAAATTTTAAGAAAAAAGACACTACTTTCCTAATAATCTGACTAAAAACACAAAGAGAAACCACATGGCTGTAAATGCATGGATGCCCGTGTTTTACAATGACTGAAATGTTTTACTCAAAACCACATATGGTAACATATAACAAGGTCACAGCAAATTGACAACATAGACAAAATATCCATATAATCTTAGTGTGTCCTGTGTGTTCTAAAAGATTTACAATGGATTCCATTTATCACGTCATCACTAGACTTACACCGATGACAGAGAAAGCATTGACATGCTTTCATTCAAATGAGGGGGCACAGTGAATGAAGTAGGTTGGCACTGCCCCCTGGTGCCTTCCCATGGAGCTGACGTGTCTTGTGGCTGCGCTTTGCCCCATCCTTGGATGAACTGTTGGCCTGCACATCACCTGCTCTGAAAGTGGTGTCTTGAACCTACAGCATGAGGCAGACCTCTCAGTTCATCCACAGTTTTGGATGAAAAAAAATACACGTGTGCAAATTAGTATAGCAGGTGACACTTGTGTAGACAAAAAGCTGTGCTGTGAGTGGATTTGTAAGGTGTGCGCTTTGCGTTTCTAACCAGATTAAAAAGCATATTCTCAACGACGTGATTGTCTGACTGCTCGTGTTTCTTGACCTTTTGGGGTTCTCTTATCTTGAATCATGTCAGCACTTTCATTGATCTAACCAATTAACTTGGTCAGTATAAATTTATTACTAAACTTTTAATGAACTAGTGCAATTCTTTTACAAAATGTTGTTCGAACCAAGATAACTGCTTCACAGCTGCACAGGGCAGGCACCACCTCGGCATTCAAGTCTAGAGAAAAGGCAAAAAGAAGGAAAAAAGCAATACCTTTATAGTAGTGATGGATAACTCCTTGGCATCTAGAATGGAAAAAAAAAAAAACAAAAAACACACACACCACAATAAATTTTGGATTTTGTAATGAAACAACTCAACATAATCAAGCATGAATATCAGTACAAAGATGAGAGGATTAGTCCAAGTCAGTTCTTTGGCTGATTAGTGTTTTTGTTTCATGTCTACAAGCTTATGTGTAGATCGGCCTCTGAAAGCCTAATGAAGCATTCTTCTCTCAGCCACTGCAATAAATAAACCAGACAGCAACTGGAGGACAATGATGCTGTTGTTACTGGTTGTTTTTCAGGAGACCTGGAAAAAGGATTGCAGCATACTGAGTAGACAGTTGGAAGGTACAATGAGAGGAATAACTGTGGCCCCATGGGGGGTTGGGGGTGGGACCTGTAACCCCTGGCTCCACCATGTAACCAAAGCAGGGGATGAGCCCCCCAATCCATTCCCTAACATTACCCATGACACTCAGAGTTGTTTTCTTTTTGCTAGAACTGTCTCCAATGGCATTCCCAGCGTGTCCAGCAGGCCCTAACATGCCCTGCCAGGGTTGGTCAAAAGGGGGGGAGGGGGGATAAGCGGAGGTGCCAGGGGTGCAAATTCTTAATAATTGCATGCGATAACAAAAGTGGGCCTGGTGCTGTCATATAAAGCCCATGACACTCCATCAGCCTCCTCTAGAGAAGATGGCAGGACCTGCATTTTGCGGAGATGCCTGTCAGTTCACCGCTTGCCTGCAGAGTCTTTCCCCCACACGGTTAATTGATTTATCACAGTGCTTTCTGGACCACAGCAAGGCGGTAGCCCCTCCACTGGTGAGAAATGGGATTCTGCCACAGTCGATGGTACCCCCTCTGTGCTTTGATATGACTCCAGCAGTCCAGCAGGGCCAGTGGGGAAAGAGTCAAATGTGAGGAATGATTTGGGAGCGTGACCCCGTCTCATAGGTCAGCCAGAGCCTGCTGGCTCAGTGCTGGACTTAAACTCTGCAGACAGTTTGCAGAGGCAGGGCTGCTCTGGAGGAGTTATTGATCTCATTGGCTGAGTGAGCCCTAAATGGACAGAGCCATACAGCACCAGAGCTTATCAGAATGTAAGATGATTAACTGGCAAAAATGTTTGAGGAAAAAAAATTGGTAAATTTAATTAAAAATTAAAATATAAAGCATAAGTGTGCCAGCAAAATGCTAATGGGACCCAAAAGAAGTCTGATTACATTCTTGTAAACAATGTTTTTATTTTTATTTTTTAGTCTTTTTGACTGTTTTGATAATACAGAAAATGTTCCAATGTGGGCTGCAGCCAAACACAAAAAACGTGACTTGTAGCCTGGCTCACAGGCTCTTCACTTCAGGTTTGGAATAGCTGACTGGACACCTCCTTCCTCTCGAAAATATACTTCTTTCACGAATATAACCCTACCCTATCACCAGATAACACAGCTGATATTGGATAATTCTGTGAAACCCTGTATAAGCTGGACAATACTTTGTAAGGTGTAATGTAAATGTTGACTTGGTTAAGGTTATCATAAAGATTGCAATAACGTTTCAAGACAAGCAAAAAGTAATTGCAATTCTTTGACAGGACACAAACTGAAAATCATGAAAATTGGAAGCGCTACAGGCCCATCCACCACCTCACCCTCCACACCCATACTTTACACTCCACCACATAAAAGACATTCTACTTCCTGCACTGGCACTGAACATTGGCACCAGCCATAATCAGGCAGTGCAGAACTGTCCAATGTGAATATAATTCCAAAGGATATAATAATCAATCCCACCTCCTGAACTACCAACCACAGGTACAAAGCCAGCAACAATGCTTTTGCCACCATGCAGATTAAAATCACTGTTTTTGAGTGTGATGACAACTGTGCCACAGCGCAAAAGGTTAAATTTCAGACAGTGGTACAATGATTGCGGTTTAAAAAAGAAAAAGCATTTTCTCTCCCTATCTGTTATTTTTTTAAAAACTTATTTGGGATTGATTCATTTTCATCTTGAATCTACTGCCAGAGTCCTACAGACAGATTGACAAATTTTGGAGCAAGCTGTTTGTCTTTTCCTTGCAGTACAAACTCACTTTTCTCACAATTCTGTACAGTAGGGAAAAGGGGAACAGGCATTGCCCATTGAGGTTGAACTCACAGGAGCAGTTCTACTTGCAAGAACAAAAATTACCAACCCCCAAAATAAATGAATAAATAAAGGTACCACATAGCAAGCCATTTTCTTTCAATGCCTTTCTGACCACTCTGAGGCAGACAGTTAAAATGTGAGTCAAAAATAATATCTGACATGTCTTTAGCAAAGACAACACTGAAGACTGCAGTAAAAGAACTGGTGATTAACCCTGAAAGCGGGCAGATGAGGGAAGAGCAATCAAGTTGTGACATGTGGAGCAACTGAAACTCATGTGCAACTGGTTAGGTTTTCATCAATACACTACCAGTACAGCAGGTAGTGTCACAGAAACAAAGACTGTGTTCTGCGACAAAAGCATGAATCATGACAACTGTAAATGTGTTGTGTTTATCCAAATGAACCATGTTCCACCATGTGCTGCAGTGCCAGGTTGTATGTACTATTCTTACCTGCAGTGATTATCCATGCAGTCAGGGCTGCTACACAGAAGACCAAAGCCATGCAGCCTTTCATGTTGCCACAACCCTGAAAATGATGTTGCTTACTACATTTTCAATCAATCAATCTTTAGCAATTTCAGATATCATCAAACAAAGAGTATATAATATTTACAACAATTTCAGGAATGTTTGATTAAGTTTGATATTTTATTCAGTGATAAAAAATACTTTGCAGATAATAAAAAAAACAATTGTGTAAAATCTGTCATGCTGTGCTATATAACAAAAGTTCCCTTACCTCAGTTATGTCAGGTGCAGTGGAAATTGAAACTTATGTACGAGGGACAGCTCCAGGAAAATGTGTAAGAAATTCACAAGTCTTCCAAGTGGATGGTGGGAAGGGTTGTGTGCAGAACAATGCAGTGGGGGTTTATATGGGTGAGTACAAGGAGGGAGGAGATAGGACCTCAGAGGGAGAAGAAACTCATGATTGTTTGGCAGAGGTTTTGGCAGAACAGAGCCTGAGGAGAGATGATATCAAATTACTGGAGCCAGATGCGTTCTAGTGCAGAATCAACAAACCAACAAATATGCTCAGGCTCATATTGATGTATATTTGGAGGCAAACCATGTTTACCAACCGACTACTGTCTAGATTGAAGTGTAGTGAACAGCTGACACATTTGTTTTTGTAAGATTATATAACTATTAGAAAGAGTTGGGGTGATAGGTGGGGGGAGTTGTGATGTATTGGAGGTCAAGCGAGTCAGAGGAAGAAATTTTGTTTTGGAACACATTTTCTCTCTGAGGGTCTCCTTAACATAAACAGGATGGAGGATAGTAGATCATAAAACCCCAGAGCAATTCTGTTAAGACACCTGCAACCCAACAAACTCATAAATTACATATCTACAGTAATTCGTAGTCGATATCCACAAACATTGGTCCTGTTTATTTGTCTTAGAAAAAATCCTGCAGGTTTTCACATAAGCCTACAAACCAAATTGATTTATTTGCACAAAACCTTTGAAAACAGGGAGTGATTTCATCTTGAAAGGAGGGACTACATTCACTCCCTGTCACAAAAACATTCTTTCAGGCCTGAAGTGCTAGACAGGGCTTGGAGGTTGCAGTTGAGAGGCCAAGCCATGCCAAACTGTCCGGATAAATTCAGCTTTAAGAGGGACTCTGTGGTTTTCCTGGAATCCTAATGAAGCTGTCTTTTGTGTTTGTGTGCTGGCTGGAGCGGAGTCTGTGGTGCTAAAATGAGCATGTCATGCTTCACAAAGTCTCACAGAGCTGAGGAAGAGGCTTGGCAGCGTGTGACAGCTCACCAGAGGTGGCCGTCAGCTTTGGAAACCAGAGACTTGACAATGGACAGACCTTTGACTGACAAATCAGCACCCTGAGAAAGTATGAAGGGGCTGGACTGATTGTTAGATTTGAAATCTGAGGTTGGGTCAAAGATTATTTAAGTAGGACTATGAAGTTTAAGGTAAATTTGACTCAGCAATTATTGGCACATCATATTGTTTATTACTAAATTGATCACTGTCCAGGTGTTGTCAAAGGAAGCTGATACCAGCAGTTACATCAGCTTCCTCAAAGGTATGAATCCATTACTGTTGTTCTCATTATATTAGATTTCAGTAGGTAATTTGTGTACATGTTGTTTCAAAGAGGTTTTAACTTTGCTGATATCTTGGTTCTGAAGAAAACACTGAATACTTTAGCATAAATTATGCAACCTGCATTAGTATGACTAAAATTACCTACAAAATCTAGTCTTGGGTGGCAAGTGACGCTGAAAAAATGTTTTTCTCTCCTTTAATGACTGATTAAGCTTGACATCTCTTGTGCAACCTCCAGTCTTTGTTCTGGAACATTCTCCTTTCCTGCAGGGGGTCTGGGGGGGGGGGGGGGGGGGGGGGGGGGCAGGGGGCGTTGAGAGAGGTGATGGCTGGTAAACACAGACCCAAACAGTCCATAATTAGAGCAGCAAGCAGACCCTGCCAAAATCAAGGCCAAAGGCTTTTACATGTCAGCTTGTATAAGGCTCAGTTTAACTGGTTTGTTAAGGACTCTTATTTGTCTTTGACCTAAAACAGCTGTTGATAGATTGAGTGTAAAGGAAATAAATTAACTGTGAAACTTTCAATAATATTCATTTGAGATTTATTCAGATCATAATTACACATTGTTTGAATTAAATATTGTCCCTAAAATTTTGCACAATGAATTGGCATGGCAGTGCAAACAATACAGCAGGCCAACAAATAAACGTGCTTTGATACAGATCATTTCCATCTTGTATTAGTATCATGGATCAAGAAGAACACAGGGTTTCAGGCATGATGCTCTTATGACCACTGTCAGACAATCCAAAAAAAGAAGGTTGTAATATTAACAAATCTTTATATAAAAAGTCTTTGTAAAATAAAGCACAGCCTTAGGATAAACATCACAGTACATAAAAGACATGCAGTCAACTAAAAAGAGCTAAACTTGGTATGGAGCAATCCACCATTGCTTTAACGTACAGGAGCTCAGTGCTGTGACATGCCACAGATTAGGAAGATAGCAAAATATTGGCTGTTCAGTCAAATTACAATGTAACCACTACACAAGGAATACTAAAAATGAAGACCTTTTGATCTGCATTGTAGGATTAATTCCTTTCCATTTTTTTCAGCAAAGACATGAGACAAGCCTCAGGTGTTAGCATCAAACTTTACATTATATTCAATATGGTATCATGCCATCATTTTCAAAATATTGCTAGATGATGGATGGACAGATAATTGACTTGACATAAAGCATCTAATTTTCAACTCAGATAAAGTATAACATTACAGTTCAAGTAAATAAAAGAATGGGTCATTTAAAATCCTATCATCTAGCTGTGATCTATTGCTACTGTATGCTCATGTAAAGTTACAAAAAAAAAACATGAGAGTAGTCACAGTCAACATAAACAGCTATATAAAAACTCACTTTTTTTTCACTAAATACATTCTGGCAATTATCTAACATTTGGTGCAAACAAATGACCAGGCTGTAGTAGTCGCTTTTAGAAGAACTGCTCTCCAGCAGCTTCAAGACAATGCTTTCTGAATGCACAGGTTAAAAAATGGATCCTGCACAAGATATAGAATTGATTGTTCATGGATTACTAATTCAGTGGAACAGTCTTCTGTGAGATGTTGGGATAATCTACAGTGTGAACCAGTTTTCTGAGACAATATGCAAGATATGTAACTTTTTCTAAAAAAAAAGATTCTCACTTGAGAAAAATTGGACTGAATTCCAAAGTTCCTAGCTGTGTCTCTCACACTCAGTTCCAAGTCTGCCAGTTTTTAGAGTTTGAGCATGAAAAAGACTTCACTGTTTTCAGGGTCTGGGGAGGACTGGGACTGTCTAGGGGAGGAGGTTCCTACGGGGTTGAGCTGACTCAGCAGGTCCAGACTGGTGCATGGACTCCGGGCCACGCAACAAGCCCCTTCAGGGTTTCCCCGCTCCTCAATGGGGCTAGCACTACTTCCACTGCCAATGCTACCAGTAAGGCTAAAGCTTGCACTTCTGCCCTGGACTAGACTCTGGAGCCTCTGTCTTTCCTGGGCTTTCCTGGCCCTGTTTGCAATATATCGCACCCTGCTTTGGCTCCTTGAGGAGGTCCTTCGCACCAGAGTCTCATCCACAGGCTCCTCCTGGGACTCTGCAGGCCTGTTTTCCGAGGCAAAGTCGCTAGCAGTCAGGGGCTCCACATTAGTCAGCTTTCGCAGTTGCTCTGTCAGGTCACTGGATGGCCGACATTTCTGCGGGCTGCCCTTGCGGAGCTGGTCCCTGGTTGGCCTAACAATGAAGCTGCGGCTGATGCTACGATACTTGCTGTCAAAATTACAGGAAATGTCATCAGAGGTGAGATCCCCAAGGCTTTTGGACATGGAAGCTGTAGCCGTTGGTGTTGTAGCTACAGAGGACGGCCTGCTGGCTGATGACTGCTTGAGCCCTTCCATATAGAGTCGGCTCCATGTGTGCCTCCTTTGAGCCAGTCTGCTGGGTGAATCCACAGAAGCTTGCTGGGGCGGCTGTAAAGGACGGGGCTTAAGCTCATCTTTGGAGCACTCACTTTGCTGAAGATTAGGGTTTGACTTGCTCTTGCTGACTCGCAGGGGATCATAAGAGACCAATGCTGAGCGACGGCAGGTGACCCAGGGAGGATCGCAGGTGCTGCTAGCTGTGGGCAGGCTGGTGAGGCTCTTCCTGGCTAAATTAGGCAGGGACAGGTCAATCACTGTATCGCTGGAAGAGATGCTAGAGGAGGAGGACATGCTATCACGGTGGCTGCATGGCTCCAACTTGCTCCAAAGGCGGTCATTCATGGTAGCATCTGTGCAGACCTCTGGTACTGCTGACTGGGCCTGCTCAGCTGAGGCTACAGCCACCAGAACATGGCCCTCACTTTTTGTTCTTCTTACTGGTGTGTGCGATGGCAAATTGCTAAAAAGTGCTCTCCTGGCTTGGCTTATCTGAGCTGCAGGGGCTGCAGAGGTTCCAGTGGACACCACCGCTGCAGCAGGAGGCTCCAGTCTGTGGTCAGACTTTAACTCTGCTGTAACATTTTTCTTATCTGTCAGAGTTTTTGGGTTTTCCCTCTGATTTGGCATGTGCTCCATGAATGAAAGAGTACTTCTGTTGGTCTCAGTACGCTGTGATGGTACAGTTTTCTCAGCAGGGTTCGTTAGAAAGAGTGACGTGGTTCTAGAAGGGGTAGGGGGTTTCTTAGGGTCTCCGCTCTCCTTGATAGAACTGTCCACCACCCCATTTGAAGGAATGGTCAATGGGAGGTGTGCATTTATTGCTGTGGATGGTGAGTGCAATGGTGTAGATGAGGAGTGATGTGAAGACAGGCTATCTTCTGGAGTGGACACAGAGCAGATCTTGGCGTCCTCAGAGTTTAGTGCAAGAAATGGAGGAGGGTGGGCTGGTCTCTGCACTGTGGAACAGTCTGTGGAAAGAAAGACAACAAAGAAATGTATCACTGTCAACAATGTCACTGGTCACTGAAAGCCTTTGGACTGTAAAAATGATAACTGTTACTGCTCAAAAACTAGGGATGTACTGATCTGTTGGTTCAGTATTAGCTTGAATATTGACCTTATTAAGCAGGCATCTGCTAGATGTGACCATTTCACATTAGGCTTATTTGCAATATAATTAATGTGAAGGCAGTGGAGGTCCTGCTACTGTGAAACCTTAAGTGTTTAAAGTGCCACAAATTATATTTTATTACATTTTAAACAACGCTTGATAAAGAACAATGACTGTGAAAACAAGGACTGAACTTTAAGCAAAAAATATATTTCTTGCTCAACCAGTAAATTAAAATTCCACTTTATCACAACTTAAATCTTACTTCTGTTGTTATGCTGCATGTCTGTAATTTGTAACTTACAAATAAGGCTCTTTACCATTCACCTTTGTGTTCTTTTCCAAAAATCTGCTTAAACCCTGTCCGAACCTGAGTGTCAGATCTCAACAACTAACATGGAGAGCACAGCGGTGCTATCATCAATTGGAATTTCGGTCAAAACTGTAAAAGTAGGTCTTAAGTTGCAATAGACCTTTAAGACCTAAAACTTTGTACAGGTCAAAACACAGTGAAAAGTTACAAACAAACATGAATTGTGTTCCCAACTTGCCGACAGTGAGCATCCCTGTCTGGACCTGCACCACTTTTCAAAGATGTGAACAAAACTGACATGGTGCTCTCTCACGTCATTTTGAGTCAGCCCACTTTTAAAAATATGTGAAAATGGAGAAGAACATGGATTTCAAACACCAGCCAACCCAAATAGGTGTGTTATATGGGCCATAGGAGAAGCAGCCTGGTTAGACAGAGAGACTGATGGGTGAAGTGAAGGTGAAGGTGCACAGGATGTATTTAAAGGTCACATGCAACGGTTTACCTGGCTCTGGTCATCCCCTCAATTCTGCACTAGGAACAGAGAAGGCGTGCAAAAGGGACAGAGAGGAATAAGAAGTTTAGCAAAACTGGAAAGAAGAGGGAGAATGGATGCAAGGAAACAGCTTGCAGGAGAGATAAAGCATCTTAACAAGAGAAGTTATTGCTAATCAACATGAGAGCAAACATGACAGCATTTGTTTTACATTGGAAAGAAAGACAAGAGGTAAAGCAGCTAAGATAGAGGTTCATCATATGACTTGCAAACAAGTAGAGCATCTGCCAGCATCATCTGATTTAACAGATGTCAGCACCCATGACTATTGTAATTTGGCCAGAAATCTCTTATGTTCAACTCCCTAAATATACTTGATTTTCCCCACAAGATTCATTTTGATAGTATAAACACTGATGGCCATCACATGATAAATCCAGAGAAGCCGGTGCTCAGCAGGAACTGGATTCCCCTGAAATGTATCATGTGAAGGAGGAAGAGGGTTTGTCCATCAGTCTGCAGCACAGATGTCAGTTCCTTGTGACTTCCATTGCTCAACCACTTGTTGTAGTTTGTGTTCATGAAATACCGTACTTTTCAAGACTTGAATTGGATGTAAACTTTTACACATACAGATATCATTGTACTTTAACTTGTTTGAGGTTGTTGTATGTGATAGTTTATTGGACTGCATTACATTGAAAAGCATTAATTTTGCTTATCTGTATATGTAAAGGAGACAAATAATACAATGCAGCTCAATAATGCAGTGTATATATTCTGACCAGTGTTGACTTTCATAAGTTTGAACTGCAATGTACTGTAATGAGCACCCTCAAGGAGTAGTGGAGCAAGTCTTAAAATTGGGATGTTTCGAGAAACATGGATTGACTTTATTCTAAAATTGACTTCATTATCAGAATAAAGTCACATTTATGAGAAAATGAATCATGATATGAGAATAACATTATGAGAAAGAATGGTTGTTGTAGAACATAATACATGTATAGATTATTTAGTCTATTACTAGACTCGGATGATTAAATCCACATTACCCTAATTAAAAATAAATGACAGCAAAAAACAATTGTGCCTTTAGATCTGTGTTCAAGATAATGACTGCAATATTTGTTCATTCAGCTTCACTATACACATGAGCTCCGCAGTGCTGTGCAGATATTCCCTCCTGGTGCAGAGTGATTAAGTTGCTCTAAGGTTCATATTCAGACTGCAGAGAAAGAAGTTTTGGGCTATTTTCCAAAGCTAATTTCCTCTAGGCCTCAGATGGGGTCATATGAGGATGTGGCTTTGCCTTTTCTGTATTTATGCTGCTTTAGACCATATGCATCAAAATAACTAGGATCAAGTTATTTACTGCAAAGGTTACTTAACTACTTCTATTCATTTTAGGTTAAACTTACCACTTCTCTCATCTGTCAAGCATGTGAGTAGTATCAGGTGTGGTATTTTAAGGCACAGAGAGGAAAATTGCAATCGATTAATTGAAACAGGAATAAATAAAAACCTTAGGAGAAAGCTACAAAAGCTAGAACTGAATTCACTTTGTTAATGATGGACAGAAATCTGAGGGGATTTAGACTTGACCTCAAACTATCAGGGACACATGGGATGATGAGGTGTGTCTTACTTTCAGCTACACAGCAGAGGGTGATTCTGACAACATGATGCAAACACTTGTTGTCTTAGCATGTAAGGAGGCTGTCTACAGTTTACAGTACACAAAAGGCCCACTACATCCACTACATAGCAGCTACCGGGTTATTGCTAATACTGCCTCAGATACATCTTACCGGCGAAGAACATGGGGGACTTATGGCGCAATTCTTCCATTTTCTGGGCAAACAGGGCATTCATCTCGCGCTGCAGGGTGCCAACAGCCCTCTTTCGGCTGTCGAGTACAGAACATGGAGGCAACATAGGAGGCGACTCCAAGCTGCTCAGACTGCCAAAGCTGTCACAGCTGCTACTATCACTAAGCAAGAGACCTCCATTTGCATTACTGTTTGTGAATGGGGTGCAAACAGTGCCATAGTTGGGCGGTGTTGCCTGCTGCCAACAGAGGTTGGTCCTACAGTCTGCTGTGAGGATTGGTGCTGGAGTTACAGCGTTGGGGGAGCGTCTTCGCGGAACGCTGCAGGACCGGGTGTTCCTCTGTGATGCGTCAGGATGAGGTCGAATGTGCTGGGCACCCAGAGTTTGCATGGCTTTGGATCTGGGGAAGGGGATAGGTCGAAGGAGAGCCTGCGGCGAGTACTGAAACTGGGCCTCCACACATGACTTGGGAAGGAGAGGAGATGGCTGTGACTCTGTCTGGGCAATGAGGGGCTGGGGCTTGGCATCAGGCTCTGGCTGCATTTGTCTCTTGGTATCGTTATTGCTATCCTGCTTCTTCCCATGTACCACTTTGGACTTGCACCCCTGCCTTTCCTTAACTGGACCCTTTCTCTCAGCTTCTGGACTTTCCTTGGAGCCCATCACACATGTGATGCAGTTGGAGGACATCCCCACCCTGCCTGAGCTGTTAAGTGCAACGCGGGCAAACACACCTGGCTTCACGTCCAGCGGGTCATTAAAGCGGAGCCGACTGGCCCGTTTCAGAGGCTCACTCATGGGTCTTCGCTGAGCAAAAAATGGGCTCTTACCTTTACCCTCCTCAGGGTGAAAAGCCCCATTGGTGTCTGGATGGTCCCAGGGGCCCTTGGCTTGGTGAGATGCCAGTGAGTCCCCGTTGCGGTGTAGTGGTGTTGTGGGCTGGTAAGAGGTAGCAGCAGAAGCCTTGTCCTCAGACTCTTGCTCCTCACTAGCACCCTCTGAGCTGTAGTCTTTGGTGTCGATGGCAATCTCTGGGAAGCCCTTCCTGATTTTGGGCTGGCCTTTGGTGGGTGCACTGGCAGTACGGCGCAGGAGGTGGGCACCGAATGGGTGCTTACGACTGTGCTGTGCAACAGCATGGCTGTCCAGGGAAGCCTGCTTTGGGTTTCTGTGAAACAGCCCTTTTATGCCGCTGGCTGCTCTGGCCTGACAAAAAACACAACAAAACATCATTGTCAAACTCAAAAGCCAAAATAAGTAAGTCAAGGAGAAGATATACATGAACAATGTTTGCCATAATGTAGGTGGCACTGGTCTCACACTGAATTACAACAACAATGCTTCTGTTTTGTACAGTGAGCATGCTTAAAAAGTAACAAACTAATTCCACCTATATCCATTTTTTCCCCAAGAAACTTCCTGTTAAAACACATCTGAATGATCAGTCTTTAACATGATCATTCAGCTATAATTCATGCTGATTACCTTTGAATTCCATGTGGATTGTGAAGTTTTGTGTGTTAGACACCAGTGGTAATTGTTAGTTATGCAAACACATGTTTGATGCTGCCTGTTAAAGTTTAACACATAAAGATTGCCTCTAAAATGAAATACAGTGACTACAATGACTACTGTGTGTAGAAATAGAAAATTTCCAATTTTGGCACTTCCTAGACCAACTAGACCACTGCAATAATGGGCTAAAGGTAACACAGAGACTGCAATTTCAATGTTGGCTTTTTTTCAAAAGACAAAAATTTTAGAATAATGAAGTTTATGTTATAATCAGGTAGGATTTTTTAATTTCTGAAAATAGTGGATTTAAGGTGACGGGAAAAATCCAAATTCTTGTTTAATACTGGGACTGCACAGATTTAAAAAAATGTAACACTGTGTGGGTGTTTCCTGTGCCTTTAGGTGCTGCATGGTAATAATCAGAAGTCACAAAGACTGAGGCAAAAATGATGACAATGATGAGGACAGTCAGACAATGACTATGTGAAACTATTGTCTGTCAAACTGTGGAGCTCACTTTGACAGACAATCTTGTAAATGGCATTGGACCAGTCCACAGAAATGACAAACCAAATAGAGTGTTAGAGGGACAAGGCATAATCATATTATCTAAGTTATTTGCTATCAAAAGTTTGAAACAATGTGAAAGAAGTAGATCCAAATAGTCCAACTGCTGACTGCTGTTGTGAATTTCTTAGTGAACATCTGTCTGCAGGAAAGCAGCAGTACAGTAGAAAAAGACAAGCTGATTAAGAAAAGAAGTACTTGGTTCAGTGAAAAAGGGAAATGCAGGCTGAACTGAATATAACAATTATTAAGCCATGAGGAGATGGGACTCAATATATTATGCTATGTGGTCTGGGGTGCCTTTGGCCTGCAAAATTTAAAAACAGTCCAATATTATGGGAAATACACAGAGTCTGACACAGAGGCAAATGACAAGCTCTGTTACCCTGTTCATCGAGCACTGAGATAAGTCCAGAGATAGCATCAACAAATATCTGAAAGCAGGGTGTTGCAGCAGCTCCAATGAATGCCTTTATCAAATTTTTGAACAACCCTCTAAGATATCTGACTCTAGATTTATGTGTTAGATTGGCAGAGTCAGTGGATGCTGCCAGGTATACTGTAAGAGTTAAGCCTAAAAAATAGGAACCTGGTATACTTTGAGAACAAGAAAATATGGCAAATGTTAGAGACACAGCATAGTTCAATGCTTTAAAGTAAAACTTACAAAAGAGTTGGACTGAGAGTTTGTGGGTACAGCTACAATCCAAAATCCACAATTTAAATCAGCTCTGTCAGCTGTGTCAGAACAAAGTGACTAACTATTTTCTGGCTGTGGTACCACGGAAAGTACATATTTTCCAAAATGTCGGACTGTTCCTTTCACTTTCATGAGACACTGGCCTGATATGCTGGAATACAATGATCACAAAATGAAGACAGATTACAGTATGGAAAAAAAAATGTAAAAGCTAAGTCTGTCATCTGACAATTAAAAACTGTCAAGAAAACTCCTCTGCAGTGTTTTCCAATGGAAGAAAAAAAAAACAGCAGATAAAATGATTGAAAACAAGGACAGATATCACGAGAAATAAATGTCCTCAAAGGCACTGAAACTGAATATACCTGCAGTGCAGTGCAATGAAAAAAAACTCCCGAGTTAAGAGGAAAACATGCTCTCAGCAAAAAATAGCAGAGAGAAGTCACTGCAGTCTGGCAGATTTCCTGACTCACATCTCTTCTCTATTCAGCTCTTTAACTGTGTAGGTTGGATCTACTTAGGGAGTGTGGGGGGGAGGGGGGGATCAATGATGAAGCAGTCACATCAAGCCTTCATAACTCATGTGAGGCATGAGTTGACCTTATAATTTTTAATGCTTGCAGTTGGCTGACAAGGAGGGCATGTGCAGGGGGGATGTCACTTAGGTGCCAAAGAGGGTGGAGCATGTGGCTCATGCAAGATGCCGACTGGGTCCCACTACACCTGAGTTTTGAGTGGCAGCTTCAAGGCTCCTAAAAATTTCCTGCCTCTAAATGGAGCGTTTGGAAAAAGAGAGGTCCACTGAAATCACAAACAGACACAGGAAGAGAGTGAAAATCAGAGAGGCGGAGGATGAAAGAGAGAAAAAATGGGTGTGGGGGAGGTAAGAGAGAAATCACAACAGGAAGCACACAGCAAGAGCTGCGAAAGAGGAAGTTCAAAGTAAGGACAATGTGAACAACAGAGCGGTCATTTACAACATGGCTGGAGACAGCTGAGTGCATTAAAAACTGAGGGGTCAAAAGGAAATAAAATCAAAGCTTGTGTGGTGATAGTAATGCTTACATTATTTAGGACCCAAGAAAAAACCTTTTGAAACAGAAATAACAGCAATAATACACACAGGCAACTTATCTGCCAGTGCACCATTTCTACTTCGCTGAGCTATGTTTCATCTGAAATTAAGACGAATTAAACAGAACTGAAGCTGTTGCCCAATAGTGGTTTGGACATTTACATGTAACTGCATGAATATACTTTAGACTTCATGGCCAGAAATATCCAGCTAATGTTGGATAGTAAGCTCTGGCTCACAGCCAGCATTCCGGGTCATCACCAAGGTGCTGGAAGGGGTTGAGGTCACGGTCCTGCTCAGGTCAGTCAAATTCTTCTACACCATGTAGAAAATCCATTTCTTTTAGGACCTGGTTTTGTGCACAAGGGCACTGTCATGTTGAATCAGGAAAAGGACAAACCCAAACCACTGACACAAAGGTGGAAACAATCTGTAGTCTAATATATCAGAGTATTCCGGACCATTAAGATGAAGAGTGGTGTCCACATACTTTTGGCCCTAACTGAAACACATCGGAAGAAACCCTATATTTTTATATAGCTAGCACATCTGGATTATGTCTCAGACTGTTCCTACTGTGTATGTTTTTATTGTGTAGGTTCAATTTTGTGCCCATGCAGACCAATCTCCCTTTGGAAGATAAAATTAATCAAGAAATCAATGTTCAGCCAACGACAATGTCGAACCTTAATATTTCCTCTTTCACTTCATTGTTTTTTTTTAAGAATTTTGCCATTAAAGGCAGTTGCAGGAAGAGGTATCAAACCTCAAACTTCTTTTGTCACAGGAAAATGAAAGAAAAGGTTTGCACGGAAACCATCCATTTTCCTCCAAAAAGGAGGAAAACAGTATCATTTTGGTATAGCACTAAAACTCTGGTATCTTATTTGTAGAATTCAAGTATTTCAAATGATACTGCTCCCTAAGCGGTGGCAGAAGAATTGTTTGGAGAAAATTACTACTATCAGTCCTGCTGGTCCAAAAAAAGCCCTGCAGCCACAAACAAACCACACAGATCAAACAACTGGTCTATTGTTTATTCCTGAAGTCAGAATTATATGTAGATAATTTTATTCAGTTGTTGCTGTTTCCAAGCTTTCCTTTGATTAAAGATACCTGTACACTCCTGGTCATTTTGTGCTTTCGCATTTATTGGGCACTATAGCTCAATCGCTAACTGGCCGATCCAATATATTAGCCAATTTTAGATTAGTGGAATTATGATGTAATGCCAAACATATGTTTGAGATTAGTCCATCCATTACATTGTTTGCCCAGCAGAGAGCACTGACAAGTTTATTTTTACACTGTAAAATACGGTACTCAGTACAGTAATTCTTAGAGAGAAAAAAAGATTATTAGCTAATATATCACTGGGTTTTTCAAAATGGGCTCTAATTAACACAGACTCTTTTCATTATTTTCATTTTCATAATCATTTCACGTAATCAGTCTCACACACAGGCGATACATTCGTGGTTTGATAAGTTGTAAATGTGCAAAGCTGTTTTAAAATCTCAAATTTTACAGGAAATTTCAATTGTAGAGCAACGGTAACAGATTTTTCATACATTTCCAGCTGACCCTCAGTGGTACCTACCTTACCAGTGATGTCATTCACAGCTACATGAACAAAGATGGAAGCCTCCTCCATACCTTCCAAGTACACATGGCGATAACCTGCACACACACATCACAGGGACAGCTACAATATCAGTGAGTTACACACACAACAGGGCACATAGACATGGCTAAATAGGTGTATCAATCAGCACTGAAACAAACTTTTTCTGTGGTTGATTGGATCATTTAAAATCTATCTATCTATAAACTATCTAGGGAGTCCATAATGTATCAGTCTTGTATCAGTAATATTTAACAAACAGGCCACCAGATAACAGGTAATCTTAAAACTGTAAGGTGTGGTGTTCTTCAAGGCTTGATACTCGGCCTTTTATTATTCTGTCTATATGTTCTTTCTGTATGCTTCTAGGTGGTAAAATCCTAATGAGGTCTCAATTTACACTTCCGGATGGAAAATGCTGTTTGACAAAGAACTTTCTGTTCAATGCAAATAAAAATCAAATGCTAATATCTCATTGGGCTATGCATAAACTTGACTAGATTTACTTCAAAATAAATAAAGTGGCATCAAAATACAGATATTGGCTGTTCTTCAACAAGAAGTATTTGGCCACCTCCCCTATAACTATAAATGCTAAGCTACGCTATCCACATCCTTACTCCAGCTCTCTACTTAACACACAGACATCAGAGTGATATCCATCGTTTCATCACACTCTCTGAAAGAATACAAATAGGCATATTTTACAAAATATGAAAAGTATTCCATTAATAAACTCTGTTTAAGTCATTCATAATAGGATGGTGCGCCAAACAGTACTGATCTCAGAATCATCCCAAAAGAGTGCCTGATATTCAGCAATATCTGATATGAGCAAATTGAATTTCCTTGTCTCTGGAAATTGATCATGAACCATAAACAAAAATGCAAAAACAGGACTTTTATGGTCACCATAGAAACACGATCTGTGAAAGATGTGGGTGACACGGGGGTAACACAGTTCCATCTAAATGCAGGTGCCTCACAGTGTCTTACCTGGCATCATGCTGTTGAAGGCGATGGTGCGCTGGCCGATGAAGTCCTGGCCGATGGGGTCATGATCCCACACGAGGAAACGCACCAGGGTCAGCTCCGGCATGTGGACCGTGAACACCAGAGTCTCCTCCCACATTGGGTTGAACCCTACAGGACAGTCCCGGGAGGGTGGTGAGAGCAGAGGGAGAACAGAGGAAGAGGGAAAAGAGAGAAGAAAAATTGAAAAAGACAGCAGGTGAAAGAGTGTGACACATAATGAGGAGAAGTTAGGCAGATAAAAAGAAAAGAGAGAAAGAGTGACAGAAATGGAGGACAGACAGGGTGGACCGTCCAGGAGAGAGTCAGAGAGCGAGCTCAGCACTCATCAATTATTTAGGGTGTGTGAGCAGACTGAGAGGTGCTGCCTGCGCACGTCTCCTCATGCTGAGCTCATCAATTATAGATCACAACCCATACAGACGGCTTAAACACACACACACACACACACACACACACACACACACACACACACACACACACATTCAACCAATGCATGGCCCTTATCAGCACATGCATACATTGTCAAAGGTAAACCACAGCTCTCCTCATGCAAACACCAGGACAGCATGTGTGGCTCAGTTTACAGAAACAGCACTGTGGAGCAGAGACACTGAGTATCCACATCAAACTGTCCAGTACTTAATGACTCATCTTAAACTACAGTGACTCAGTGAAATTCATCCATGTGACCGTAAACCATGCCTCTTCTGTAGAGCAGAGAAAGGTCATGTAAAATTGGATGATGCAACACAGCTGCAATAAATTTCTCTGTTTTGCACTTCCAGGCCCCTTGCCGGGATTTGCTCGCTCAAAGGTACAATACGTTCTGTCACGATGGTTCACTACTGGTTAACAGCACAAATTTGCACATCAAAGTTCCCCAAAGCTGAACTTCTCCATGGTCCATGGTCATCCTGATTCCACTGAAAATGATTTTGCTCTAAATTATGCTACACTCCTTGGGTGAAAGCTTAAAGCTTGTTTAACCTCTGTTCAGTGTGGTTAGACATGTATCCTGTTACTGTAAGCCAAGCATTTAATAGGCTTCACTTGAACATCTCTAATTCCAGGTTACACATGCTACAAATACATTTTGACAGTCATAACTGCAGACTGACTAGATGGAATTATAATTCAACATATCTGCAGCTGCATTCTGGCTGGTAAGAAAGACAACTAAGAATATCTCCTAATAGATATCAATCAGTCAGAAAGAGGAATTTGAGATATCCTGAATGAAAGTGCACACGAGTCACAAATGGCTGCCTTTGAAATAAATCTGTCTGATTTTGAAATGCTCAAAGGCCTCGCCATATTCTGTTGCACCTGTGACCATACTCAAGAGTGATGTCCCTGTGTCCTGCAGTCCACCTGTACTGAAACCAGTGGAGCCCAGCAAAATCAAGGTTTTCATGGAGTGATAGGTGCCTTTTTAAATTCTGGTGTGATCAGACCTTTAGACAGACATAGCAGCATCTGATGGACCCTGCAACATCTATGAGGTGCTGATGTTCACATTGGTGGTTTAAGTGAACCCCTTGGTTCAGAGTTGGGTCAAAAGCATTAACAAAAGAAAATTACACCTGTACATACTGTACAACACGACCCTCTCCACAATATAGGCCTAGCTCGATAACAAAGTCTAACTCAAAGTCTAGTTCAGGGTTTGCAAGTTGAACTCAGGACAATAAACTCTCCAAACTGAGAACTGGAGCACGTACTGCGCTCAACTTAGCAGGACAACAGTGTTCTATCTGACATCAGCAGCCAGACTCGCTCAATTCAAAGGTCCACTTTGTACTTTGTTCAGAGATTTCAACTACATTAACCTTGAAAACTGTTATCATCACTTTTAATGTCTCTTTCTGAATAATAAAGCCAAGTCTGACATCAAACAGCACTGCCTCTCTTCTTTTTCATTTACACAGATTTATCCATTTGTGTGCCTCAGGTACATATACAGTAAGCCACGCTGCTCTACAACCTTACTGTCCAACAGAAACACAAACATTAACTTTAGACAGACAAAGTAATCTGGCAGGAACAAACATCAGATTTCATTTCTTTTGGGTGGACAATGTAACAAAGCTGATGCATTATAGCCTCAAACTATGCTATAAGAAACCTGGATTAGATTCATAGTTTTAGTGGAGAAATCTTACTGCTTTCCCTTTTGGTTGTGTCATGCAGAAATAGTGGTGGTACGATTACGACGCAGTATTCAATCATATGAGAACTCTACATAGATTTGCTAATAAAATCTGATAGTCATGAACATCACAATGTAATCAAATAATTTATTTACTCTGCATTAGTATTAAGTCAATATCAATCCATCAATACAGGGTATTTCTATGGCAAATAAATGGTACGTAAGTTGTTAATGAAGACTTACAACCTAAATAATTAATCTCATCGACTCACCGTTATCATCCACCACTCTGGTCTGCTCCTTGCAGCAGTCCACTGGAAGGCCGATAATTTCCACCTCCACGAAGGGATCAATGATCTGCCACGAAGACGTTACACAGCATTCAAATATTGCTTCATACAAACCACTTGCTCTGATAAGGTTCCAAGACCTTTAATAATCACATTCCATTACTTCTTGGGTGAAAATCACCATCACCATTCAGTGAAGGTGTGAGGTTGACACACATTGCTGTGTTCCTGATATAAAAAAAACCTTTGTTAAAACTCCATGGTATTGCTTTCCACTGAGAATTAATCAAAAGTGTACTCCACTGATGGAGTGAGATTAGTGTGATTGCCGCTCTGTGAGGACTAATTCACAGAGCGGCTTTCTACAGTACAGAGTGCGTATGATAAGTCAGCACTGGTGCACAAAGCAGTTTGGTAAAGTGGTGGTGTTACATATTCACCATTGGCATCAACTGAAAGTATCTTTGTGATCTTTACAACAATAACAGCAACAACCTGTTTCACAGACTATAAGACAGCCCTTAGTGAAACATAAAAGCATAATAGAATATTTCTCCCAATAATGAAAAGTGTGCCCTACCTCTCCTCTGTCTCCTAGCATCGAGTCTTTGGGTTTGGGAAGCTGTTGTCCGCTGATGATCTTCAACACCAGCTGTTTCCTCATCTGAGCTGGCAGTGGATCCTCCAGGTTGGGGTTGAAGGCACCTGCAATGGCAAGACAGGAAGCACATACATTTATTAAAATTAAAAATTAGATTCTAAATAACCATTTTCAACATAACCATTTACACTGCCAATCATCATCAATCATCATCAATATTATTTTATTATATATATACATATTTTAAAGGCAACCAGCAGTGCAAGTCTTCCAGGTTTCTCTGAAAGCTCAGATTTGTAGAAGGGCTTTGAAACAACATTTAAAGGTGTAATATGTGATTCTGGAGAAAGACAGTTGACTGTTGAGCCTCATGCTTTGGGCTGGTGGGTCATACTCAAAGAAACACAAACTTTTTATAAAAACAATCAATAAAATACATTTGGACAGTTCTTTAAAATAATGCAGGTTTATCATGTTTCACAACTACAAAACTACAAATTACATGAGCTTCAAATTAAAAAAAGCGATATGGGTGAACTCAATATTACCACATTAATGGTTAATAAGACAACACTGACACTGATATCAAAAAGAGGCAAATATTAGCACACAACTGAACTTTATCAGTCTTCTAATGCTTACATATAGACAAAATAAGGACAGCATTTCTGAAAATGCAAAACTGAAACTACAAACAGAGGTCAACGCTGAAAATGACAGGAAGGAAACTTTTTTAAGTACTGACCTTCACACATGCAGGCAGGCTTGAGAATGTAGCCACAGTTGCCATTGCTGTAGAATTTGGCTCTGTTGAGCTGGAGGACCCGGCCTTCTGACTGGTAGTTGAGTGCAACTGAAACGAAAGTAGTTCATTTCATTATTGTCAGCACACTGGATGTTTTAGTTTAACGTGCTGGTTAACGGCAGCACATTAATGCCACTGTGGGAAGAGCAAAGAGTTCAACAACACTGCAGCACTTAATAATAGTGGCAGCACTGAAAGTGTGACCAGTTTGAATACAGTGATCATGCTTGCAGCGGTGGGTTGGGTGAGGCTCATACCAAGCTGGCAGCCAGCGTTCCAGAAGGGCTGGGGGTTGAAGTTGGAGGAGTCCACGCGGTAAGAGGAAGGGTAGATGCGGGAGAGCTGTCGCTGGTTGAAGAGGATGAAGGATGAAGCTTTCTGCTGCATCACTTGGTGCGCTTTGGTCTCACTGAGCGATGATACCTGCCAGCTGCAGTTAGCTGCCAGAGACGACACAAATACATATTTTGAACTATTTGCAGTGATCTGTTCAAAGGCACACTGGATACTTTTGAGATCTGAGTATTTATACTAGATAGATATTGTACTGTCCCTATTACGCAGTTAGCATCAGGTTAGCAGCACTCATTTGTTTGAGTGAGTAAAGCTAACAACTGCACAGAGTGAACAGAAGTGCTCACCTTGTGCTTCGATATCATAGAGACCCACAGACCGCGTGTACTTGACCAGATCAGACAGAGCTCTGGATAACTTCATGGTCTTCTTCTTTCTGTGAGGTAAACAAGGTCCAAAAGTTACACATGTACACATACATATATGTAAATTTGGTAGCAGCTGATATATTTTTAAGTGTGACAGTGCTTATATACACACGTTTGTGTGTGTGTGTGTGTGTGTGTGTGTGTGTGTGTGTAGCATACTTGCTGTGGTGCAAGGGGGCACGAGAGGCACTACTTGTACTCTCTTGGTCTGTATCTGTGTCTTCAAAGCTCGATGTCTTCTTCAGCTTGGTTGTCTTTTTCTGCAAAACACAGAGTTATTATCCAGTGAGGAACCAAAGGACATTGATGACAGTTCTGGTCATGTGTAACTGACTTCTTTACATGATTAACGACGGGTATATCCAGTTAAAAAATGTCAAGTATCCTGGATGCTTTTGAAAAGATGCACCTGATCTGACCAAAATATTAGATTTTTTTCTTGGAGCACAAACATTTGAGTGTATGTGTCTTCTTCTGTGAGGGTGATGAGAGCACAGACACAATTGATTCTAATTAATTGATTAATGACACTGAAATACCCCATGAGGCCTTGCAAATCTCACCAGACTGAGCCTTATGTCCAAGTCTAAATGCATAGTTTTTGGCTAAAGCTACGCAAGAAGGACAGAGAATCAATCATGTCTCTCAATGGAGGACACCTTTATAAAGCAAGTCAGTGAGACTAAACATTTTGGGTCACACTTGATGAGCAACTGTCCAGGGGAAGTTACATAAACAAAATTCATTCAATCAACTTACACAAGTGTGATGTGGAAAGTTCGAGTGCACACACACTGAGAACTGACTTTGAAATGAAATAGGAGACATCTTGTGTCCAACAGTTAAACTTTGGAAAAGAAAAACAATTACAGATGTGGAATCTTAAATGAGGAAGAAGGAGTAGATGTCATTTTCACAAGATGATTAACATTTTTGTGGAAAACCCACTTCAGCCACAAATTATTCAAAGTAGAGTATTTTATATACATCTTGAAACAAGTCTGGAGTCGATCTTTACTTTATGTTCAGGTGTAGTCTATTAACTCTGACAGCATAATGGACTACACAGTTTTTAAATAAACAAACTGTTTGCATTCAGAAATACTATTTTATATACAGTTATCAAAGAAGGCAGGTGAGGAGGAGTCACATTATACTACCCCAACTAAAGACTGATGCAAAAGTAAAGTATGAACCATATCTCACTGGACGTTTGCCGAGCTTTACCGTCATTTTATTGCTGAGTGCAATGATGATACAGCACCCCATTTTCACATAATAACACATCATCCACAGTCAGGAGGTCTGGTTTACACTGCTCTATTCTGAGCAAATTTGCGAGAAACACCTTGTGATTAAAAGCTGATAATGGAAACCATCTTTTAATGCCTATGCTCATTTATCCCTGTCACAGAAAATGAACAGACTGGGCAGGTGTTCAGACTGACAAAAAAAAAAAGACTTGAAAAAGAAAGCAAGGAGAGGGGAAGGGAAAAGGCCAACCTTGCGTTTAGAGAAGCTCCCGATGAAGGAGCGGCTTGTACGCTTGTTGGTGCTGGGATTAGCCTCGTCCGCTGTGTCTGTTCCATCCTCAGCTTTACCCTGACAGCAGAGGACAAACTTGGCTAGTTTAGTTAGGAAACATTTTGGAGATTTGTAAGTGAGACAAAAAATACTGACTAGCTCTTCTCCTGTCAATCACCCCAACATCTTATGTTTGTGTCATATTTCTGTCTTTTTTTGGACCAAATTGTTCATTTCAGGATTTGTTTGGGATCAATTTAAACCAAATTAAATTGAAGACAGTTAAAAACTGGTTGTTCTTAGAAAGAAATCACTTCACCATAACTGTTTTCTTTGACCCACAGTTAGATTCAAAGTAAATATGGAACATGGTCTTTGGATCACCACTCAACATAAATAAAAAAACAAGACCATTAAGAAGAGTCATCAAACACATCAACAACATCCTCCCACTTACAGAGGGAAAGCCAACAACCACAAGCTCTCCTCTCTTAGCAGTGATACAGTATCCCTTTTATTTTTGTAATACAGTACATTTTAGGTCATCCTGGCCACCCCACAAATGACGCGTGTTTTTCACATATGTTCACAGTGAAACGTCTATTTTTATCCAAACAGTGTATTCACTTTCAGTTCCAGCCCAGTTGCTCTATTTGAGTAGGTAGGTTCAGTGTTTTCACAATAAATTCTTCGGGTTACTCATCCACATCATCACAGCTAGCTCACTGATTTGAACTCTCATCCTGTCAAAATCCTGTTTGTGTCACCTCCACACACTTGATTACAGGAGGAAGAGGAGAGTGTAAAATGAGTCAGATCAATGTCTGCTTCTGTTAAAAGAATGGAGGAGGCTGGCTTTTTCCCCACAGCGCGCCAGCAAAACAACACAAAATTTGGTATACACTGTGTAATATCCATTCAAAATCAAAATGTTCTTCTTTTCAGCATGTTATTTAGCGTCTGCATTTACCTTAGAGCCGGTTTTGTCTGTCGGCTTCCCAGCAGGTGGCAGGGCTGTGATGGTGAAACTGTCTGGGTCTTCTCTGTCTCGGATCTTGGACTCCTTCATCAGGTTGTCCAGCTTTTTCTTGGCCATGTTCTCCACCTGCTTCCGGTTGGCTGACGTCTGGAGGAGGAAGGAACAGTTGGACATGACTATGATATATGATCATGCATGATGCAAGAGATATACATTCTACACATTTTCCATGGTGTAAACGCTATACAACAGATTGATTGCAGTAGGGAACCCAATTTTATAACAGTATCTTCTACTGTAATGCTAATATGAAGTCACAGGTGTGTAAAATTTGACATCAGTTACGTAGGAAATGATATGAGCAGAGACGAGGGAGGAAGGAGGCCTCTGACTTCAGCTCTCTGGATCTGAGGCTTCTTTTCCTTTCTAGAGTAATTTGCAGTGGTGAGTAAACAATTCTCACATATTTTTCTCTGCTTTTAAGCATTTGTGAATTTGATATCTTTGGATTTTGGACTGTTTGTTGGACAAAACAAGCAATTTGAAGAGGTCCCCTCTGACTCTGGAAGATTGTGATGGACA
Organism: Chaetodon auriga; assembly: GCF_051107435.1. Lineage (NCBI taxonomy): Eukaryota > Metazoa > Chordata > Actinopteri > Chaetodontiformes > Chaetodontidae > Chaetodon > Chaetodon auriga. The sequence goes on from NC_135083.1 coordinate 25,568,534, forward strand.
TTTTTGTTCTTTAAACTATTTTCTTACGCTTTATAGGCTGAACAATTGACTGAAAAAAATGAAAAGATCAATCACTGATGAAATAAATATAAGACATAAAATATACCTGGACAGATAGGGAATATCTCAGTGCTATTAAGTATTTACAGGAAGGAATACAAGAGCATGTGCAAAACACTTAGTCAAATGACTTCAGTGAAGCAGAAGTACAGAAGAAGCAGCTGCAGAACTTCAGCTATTAAACCTTGTCAGAGAGAACAAAGCCATCATTTTGCAGTATGATTTCAAGTCCACACAGGAACAAGTCCACACAAAACTATTTGCATGGTGCATTCAGCTCAAAGCAGATGAGAAAATATGCTTTTTTTAATAATCTAGGTGAAGTGACCCTTTCAGTCAAATGGCTTTATCTGGGGTCCTACTGTGGAAGAGACCTTGGATAATTATCTCTTACCCTGATCTAAGCCGAAGAAAACACATCACGCAGGATTAAGAGCTCTGATAACAAGCAAAGATGAAGCAATACATGATGTCACATAATGCAGCATGTCCCACATTGGTTGATGAATGGACATTTTTGTAATGTAAGCATTTCCACATGTGAGAACATAACAGAGAATGATGATGGGACCTGAGCTCATTGCCTTGTCTAGAACAATATGCACATGCTCAGTTCAGCCATATGGTGGCAGAGTGTATCAAGAAACCACTTCAGTGTGGAATCAGATCACAAGCAACAGGAACATGCTGGAGCAAGAGTTTTATGTCTAAGTGCTCAGAGCAGACAAGTCAAAACTAAATATATAGGATTGATATCAAGCTTTCATTAACAAAGAATGTGGAAAGGATGCAGAAGGATTACACATCTCTTGTAGAAATGCTAAGTATTCTGATGTTAAATATATGATATATATTATGAGAAATGTTTCATTTACTGTGAGCATGCATAGCCTGCAAATAATACCATGTATGTACGTATGTATAATTCTCACTTTTCTCTTTCAAAAAATGAAATGTGGTTGTTTCAGAGACCTTTCCACCCAGAAAGAAAAATGTTCTGGTCAGATTGTGAATACTACTGAATGGAATTCTAACAACATCTAAAGCCTCAGCCACTGAAGTGAAAACAATGCACACACATGCTGCAGTGTTTGAACTAAATATCTTTCCTCAACACATTAGTTGCAATAGGTAATAAAAAATGATTGTAACACCTTTAGCCTCGCACTGTAAATCCTGATGTGATACACACCGTCCACACCGCTTCTTTCTAAACTTTTAACTCAGCACCAATAACTGCAGGAAAGCTTAAAAGCAAACTTCTACCTCTACTGTCCTTTGACTGTTGTTTTTCAGAAATCCATATAATTGTTACCTGATAGTTGCAGTTCTGCCATTTTGGAGACTAACCCTCTCGAAATTGTCCATGTTGTAGCTGGCTGCTAAAGCTAACACCTGGCATCTTTATCCTACCAGCTTCAGTTTCTGGCTGATTCTGGGACCAATAATTCTGAATATCGCTGGCACTGTCTTCACTAATTTTAAGATATGAAAGACACCTAGGAATGCATTTCAGGGAGCATCTGTAAGATGCAATGTTACAAAGCGTTATTGGGCCGACCACTTTCAACTTGCACAGGCAGGATGAAAAAGTATAAGACATGACGGTGAGATTTCTGAGGTGGTTGAGAATGAGCTTTTTATACAGTACCTTCCACTTTGAAAGAAGCAAGCAACAGTTGATGAGAAGAACAAGGGACAAACAGGAAGAGAGAAGAGTAGGAAATGAGAACAAATAGCCACACAGAAAAATACAGAGGCAAACACCAGAGATAGCAGTACAGGAGATAAACATAAGGAACAAAGGCAAGACGGGAGAGGAGAACACTCAATCACCATCGCTTAGTTCAAACATGAACCATCAAGAACAGGAAATGCATGCACAATTCACATTTCATCTGCTGGACACAAGGACAGAGAGCCTGCTTCTGCTGGACACAACCCCAATTTCAAAACCAGTTGGGACACTGTGTAAAACATAGAACAGAATGTCATAACTTGTAAATCCTGGAAAGAGGATCCTGGATATCCCCAGTCATTCACAAGCATGGATGGAGAGAGGTTCACCACTTGTGAACACATGATTGTATAAAGGATATTAATACATGAGCTCAGGAACACTTTGTAAAAACATTGTTGTTAAACACAGTTTGTGGGCAAATAATTGCATTCTTTTTTTCTTTACATTTTGCACAGTGTCCCAGTGTTTTTGGAATCAGGGCTGTAGAAGAGATGAATGTTGTGGAGGAAAAGGCAAAACAGGCTACATACATCTCCGTTCATCAGTTTGCAGTCGTCCTCCATTTCATCAGCACTGTCCTCGTCCGACACGTCTCCCTCTTCTGCATTCTCATCGATGTTTGGAGGCAATTTCTTCCCCTGGTGGAGAGCAGGCAGAGTCAGTACAGCTTCACATAAAAACTGCAGCATTCATTTAATCGATTTGTAGGTCATGAAAAATTCCATCCATTACACAGGGCATCCTTGGGGTCATGGCGGTGACCATGTACTATAATCACAATTTAAGTCCAGCAAAGGACCATTCTTTCAGTCTCTTTCCCCTCATTCCCTCTCAGTCTCTCTCTCCTGCACTACAGATAATCAAGGTAAAATGTGCTCCAAAAAGTGAGGTAAGATTTGAAGTTTGTCTGTTAATGGACATAAACAGTTGAGTGAAACTGAACAGAGTAACAAATGTGAAGAAGGTAGAAAGAAGGAACTTCCTTGTGCCTTTTTGTAGGCTCACAAAGTATTATGTCACTATGTATATATACAGTATACATACATTTGATATATATATATATAGTCTATTCTACTTGAGCTACCTGTGCGCCATTTTAACATTTACATTATGCTGCTGGACTGTCGAGCTGTTGTTTCCACTCTGTGGGAGTGATCATCTGTCTCATCTATCTGATTTTTGATTTCAGAACCACGTATGAAGGCATGTGGTGTGTTTAGCTATCAACCCTGTTCTGCCTATTATCTGTTCCAAAAGGACTGTTATATGATTGCAAAGAAACTTGTTTGTTTATGTGATGTGACTGGTTGTTAGTACATTGTTAAGCAATGTATCCTCTTGACAGAAATGCTTCTAAAACTGTCAGTGTTTAGACCATTTCATGTAGCCAGCCCTTGTTACACAGCCTTTAATGTCTTTTGTATGGTTGTCTTGACATTGTCTTTGGCTAGAAATCCCTCTTAAAAAGTTGAAAAACCTTCCAGTCAATTTAGTAGCTGATAAATCTATGGGTGGACCATGTGCATTTACAGCACCTGTTGCACTTTCTATTAGATGGAGATATGAGGAAGAGACTAAAGAGGGAAGGATATTTCAGTTCAGCAGTCAATATTTTGGTGACAGATGGGCCCACTGTCACTGTCTGAGCCATGGATTTTTCAGTAATATGTGAGGTTGTTTGGTAGTTAACAATCATTCTCAATCACAGTGACCCACAGCATGGGTGTTGTTGGGCAGTGGGAAAGCTGAAGGGAAGGATATCAGTGCTCCTCACAGTGCCTATATACTGGTGCCATCAATAACACTCCGACGTATCCACAGGTAGTGGTGCTGGTATAACAGCTGGCAGAGCAGTCCTTGGCATGCCCGGTATTGGCAAGATGCCTTCTCTTGAGTGAAAGCATCTGGTGTCAATAAAGCCTCATTAACCTCAATACTGTTCCCTCCCCTGTTAACAGAGGGCTGCTGCTGCTCATCATCATGTTACCCTGTCTCTGTTGGTTAAAGCCAGATGTGAAACTAACTTTACTTTAATGATTAACACCACAAATTCTTCCACACTGCCAACCCAGACAAATGGTTTGCATGAGCTTTGAGCTTTCAAAATGACAGCGTTAGGCTTTTCGACAAATTTGAAGTTACATTTGTTGGAACATAAAAGAAAATGTGATGCTACGCTGTTTATGACATTCACCCAACTGAAGCTGTATTTTAATTTTGGTTTCAGTAGTGGGGAATCACAATGCAATTGGGGGTTGTTCTCTATAGTTAAGGATAAAAACAATTAGCTAAATATAGTTTTTGTCATCAATTATTGTTTCAGGAAAACTGTCTAATGCTGTCTTAGCTTTGATTGATGTTCAACTGTACTACCTTGTACTGTGAATAATAATAAAAGGACACATTGCTCGGGTTGAGCTTCTTGTCAGGTTTCATACAGCTACAACACACTCTACCAATCAGAGGATCAACACAGCATTTTCCACTTCAGGAACTTACTAGTATTATACCAAAAAAAAAGAAAAAAAGAACACAACAATCATCTGAAGCTAAATATCAGCAAAAACAAAGAGCTTGTGGTGAACAACAATGCTTTAAATAAGGATGATGCTGCAAAGAAATTGTACAACGTGGTTGCTTTGCACACATCTGCAACCTAACAGCACAGAAGATCTACGCAATCAGCACAGCTTAAATGTGGAGACCAAGATTAGTGTCATCAACACAATATCGACCAAATGTGAGATATGGTCACAATCTCCGTTTCTGTGTCTGAGCTACAGTGTTGAATAATGGACAGAAAAGTGTTTTTGCAGAACATTATGATGTCAAAGTGAAGTTGACCTTTGCCCTTGACTTTCTGGATAGAAAATGTCCCTGCTCCTTCAGTTCTTGAGTTTGTCCTCGAGCCCAAGTAAACACATTTGAAGAAATTCCCTCAAGGCGCCCAAGAATGACATGCTGCTAGGACACACTTCATCCACTGTTCAGGTAGGCAAGGTAAGACCAAACTCAAGTTACAGACTCTCTCTCTCATGACTCATAAAGCAGATGTCACATCTGCAACCAACACATCAGTAGCAATAATCACCATGTTACTACTAAATCTGTAGAAGTAGGACAAGAAATAAATTACTAAACTAAAACAGAAACAGCTGGATGTGAAATAAGATGAGCTTAAAAACTTACATTGCACTAAGTGTTATAATTAGGTAAGCTTTAGGGTTGTGCATTTTACTCCAAGCTGCAGGCACACAATGAGAAAAACTGGATTTTGCAAGCTCAGTAAAAACAGCCGGCACCTGCAATATAATCCTATTTGAGCACGTTCAACAAGGGCTCCATTAAAAGAAAGTAAAGAAGTAATAAAGAAGTAATGTAAGGGACTAAGAAAACAGTAAGGGTCTAATAAATCCTTTATATATATCTAAATTATCCCAGTGTCTTTCACTAGCCCGGTTGAATTGTCAGGGCATCAAATGCTGATGTTTAGCCGCCCCTTGATATCGCATATAGATGCACAAGGTATCAGGATTTAACGCTCTGGGAATGAGAACAGGACGCTTACGGAGAGAGAGGGCCATTCTTCTGCTGAGCCCCCACCCCTTGTAAACTGTTTTGGCTGATGGGGGCCATGTTTTTTGACTGATCTTGCTCATTTACAGTAGAAAAATGTATTTAAGTCCCCTCATGCTCCATACCAATTTTGGAGTTAATGCAGTAAAAATAAAAAGTTTTATTCATATTACTGTTCTCCAAAAAATCAAAATCATGGCAGACTTTTATGGTCCATGAGACCTTTTTGCAAAGCACATTGTGCTGGACTTTTTAAGCTCACAGCAATTGTTGCAGCAGAAAACAGGTAGATAAATAAATAATATTAATAAACCGGTACAAACACAATAGGATTCTGCTCCTTCGGGGCTTGAAACTTATATATTCATTTTCTGTGGTATTATTATTTTTTGAACTTGGCCCAGGGTAAGGCTTCATGTTGTGGACCCATTGTGTTTTCCAGCTAATAAGGCTCAGATAAAGTCATCTGCAGGTATGTCTTTGAAAAAAAAAAAATATATATATATATATATATATATATACTGTATATATATATATATATATTTTTTTTTTTTTCAGAGAGAAAGAAAAACTTTCTACTTCACAGTGTTCAAAGTTCTATTACTCAATGCCAGTAGTGCAACGGTGATTCTGACTGCTGGGGATAAAACTTCAGATTTATGTTTCAAAAGAGATTAAAACCATGCACGTACTCCAAAGTAGTTCAAGTACAGCTTTCAATTTACTTTCTGCATCCGGATGGTGAGGCAGGTGAAAGTATAACTTGCACTTGCAAGGTCTGGTGGAAGTTGCTGTGATTAGAGGAACAGCTATGACCAGCACGAGGAGCAGAGATGTCGCTGTCTTTGGTGTAGAAACTTGAGCAAGTTGCAACACAGCGTGAGACTTACCTGAGACTAACATGAGCCCACAGCATGAAGCAGATGTAGCGTGACACACTGGAGACTTACTGGCACAGCCCCAAAGACTGTCAATTTTTGACAGAGCTTCTGACTCAAAAACATACTGAAGTGTGCCAGTTGCAAGCAAGTAATCCAGTTGTTAAAAAGTTTGAGTTGGTAAATTGCAGTACAAGAATGAAACTAGTGCTGGGGGGTATGACCAAAAATCTATATCATGGTATTTTTCAAAATTATAATGGTTTCACTGTATATGACGGTGTTTTTTTACCGTAACAGTAGAACAGTAGAAAATTAACATTTTTTATCTGAGCCTAAAACAAACCAAGAAAACATTATTTAGGGCGAAAACCACCTTTAAATCATGGGATAGTAGCCAAATTCATCTAAGAATTAGTAAATTAATATCTGATGAGTAACTGTGCAAAAGTGCATGCTAAAACCTAAACCTAAAACCTAACCTGAGCAGTTTTACAGATGTTTTAACACAGGTATGTCCAGGCGCTCATTTGGGCGCATCTGAGCAGAGTACCGTTATCTCGTCCACGCACACAGAGAAACTCCTCTGTTGAAAACACCTTTTCAGCCTTTTTTCTGCTTGCTATTTTTCTTATCTCTCATAAAAGGATGAAATGCAAATAAAACAATAAAATAACACCTCAGGCTGCTCAGCAGGGTCCTCTGTGAGCGCTCTGCTCATTCATGTGTAAATGAGACGGAGCAGTGAAACTAACTGTGCAGTTTCACCAGTCAATATCTCAGCAACCCATTGGTCAATTTTGAAAATTGAGGGGCAGCACCCAAATTCACCATAGTAGCACCAATGATGATCCAGAGGGAAGTACCCCAGAGATAGTATATCGCATGAAGAGCGCTCCCCCCACTCTAGAAACCCCCTCCTCTTCATGTAAACAACCAGGACCTTCGTGATTGATCTCAAACTAACGCAGAGTCATAGGAGGAGACATTAGCAGCATTTTTTCAAGCTGGAATATAACTTTTGACCACAAAACAGCAAAGGTAAAAAATACTTTAAATACTTTATGACATTGTGAAGATTTTTGCTACTCTTTGGCTGCTAGCTCGCTGAGTTTTCATCGCACAGTGAGGAGGCAGACATCATCGTAATCCTTGCAGCAGACTCTCTGCTTTCATATGATACCATGTTTGTGTGGTTTGTTTGAAGCGGTGAAATCAGCAGACGCTCTAAAGCGGACATACGCTGTTTTCGTCTTTTTCTTACATGCGTGTATAATTTATTGCTGTATGACTTATGTTTCGTTTGGGTGGCAATTCTTGGTAGAGGCTTTTAGCTTAGTTTCTCCCTGTCATTCTGGTATGCTACAAGATTGATCATCTGAACTGCGCGCATCTCACGCTGTCCCCTGTACAGGGGGCGCTCGTATTGAACAATTAATACAAGTCAGGGATTGCAACTTGGCTGAATCTTAACTTATATATTCCAACACATGCTTGTGGCTAAAGTGGTGGAGCAAATTGCTCGTGTTGCCGCCTCCGGCGACAACTTAAGCCCTACAACACTTGCATAAAATGGTTGTTTGGTCGATGTTTTTTGAAACCAAAAAACCTCCAAACCACAGACACGACTCCTCTTTTTGGCACGACTTCTTCTATGTCATCATGTTCTACTAGTTCTGCAGCTTCGATTTCTGAACTTTCAATGTCTATCCCATCCATCTTCATCGTAACATAAAACCAGAGCACTACAGCTTACCCTCACCAGGCCTGGCACAATGCGTGATTAGAAGCGTGACATTGAAAAGGGTATAATGAAATACACCAGTATGGCGGTATATTAAAAATTTGCATCATAGCAAAAATATACACCGGTATTCGGTGTGAACCGGTAACCACCCAGCACTAAATGAAACCAGTACCAAAAGTCTCACAGTGTCCTTAAATGTTAAATGTACATTATGAGGAGCCCCATGTTATGGGGTTGTTAATTACCAAAGCCCAGAGCAACCTGAGCAGGCTCCATAGCTCACAAAGCTTGCTGTAAAGGTATGGTATCAATTCAGGGTGACATTGATGAGTGGAGAAACATTTGACCTAGTCAGAGCTCCTCTCAGCTGTGAAGTCAAGCTGACTACCCAGAACTGCTCCTAACCCGCAAGAATCAACACATTTATTCACTAACTAATTACAACACCGATCAGTCTGACCAGCTAACGATCCAGTCTACAGTCTGGAGTTACTATACACAGTCCATACACATCAGATTTTTATTCTTTCCAACTGTCAGGTTTTATTTTTCATTTTCTTCTTCCAAACACATCTTATTCAGACACTTTCTAATAACATCACTTCAATCAGCCCACTATCTCCTGCCTTTGAAGTCTGCACTGTAAGGTTCAAACTCTAGATAATAAAATTATGAGCAGAGAAAATCGCCTGAGGACCGACTCCTCTCACCACAGAGAATCAGTGACTTTCAAGCATCCAATTCCTGACTTTACCTTGACGAGGATCTTGCCCTTGAGTGTTTCTGGTGACGGCAGCCGTCCAGACTCATCAGCTTTGATGTTGGACAGGTCCAGTTTGTCGCCCAAGATCTCAGTCAGGTACTGGGCCATCTTCTTTTGCTGAGGGACACTGCAGTGGTTCTCTATGGACAGGATGACTGGGTATCTGAGAGACAACCACACACAACAGATTGGAGTTACAGGGCTGAAAGGTTGAGGAGACTAATGTCCACTTCATGAAATAAGTGTCTGAAGAGCATATTTTTAATTTGATGAATAAATCTGACCGACAAAGAAATTATAAGATCGTCAGAGCTGTAAAATGTATTTTTCCAGTGTTCAAGTAGGATGATTTGTGCTAACCATCTTTGCGACTTAGAAGCCCTCAGGTCCGCCTCGAACTTCCCTGACAGTCAAGGGCTACTTTTACTGCTAAAGTTCTTTGTGAATTACTCTTCAACCAAAACTATGGGATTCTTAGGGCTCACATACCTCTTACTTTAGCCATGCTAGGAGCTAGTCACAGATTTAAATATCAGTATGGTTAAGTCAACCATTTTTTCTTGTGATTCCTAAAAGTGTTTGGTTTAGAGGCACTTAGAAAGACAATGAATAAGCTCCAATATGGATGCTCTTTTATCTTTGGATGATAATTTAATAAATGAGCATGTCTGGATAAACATCATCATTTATATCATTATGTTCTTTTAGGGTGAATAAGCGGTGGTCTGGCGTGTAAAACAAGCGTTAAAAAGGAGCTATATTCAAGAGCAGACTGCTCATTTGTGACATATTGGCTGTGACAATTCCCAGTCCAAGTTATATAGATGCTTTCATCCCAGTTTTGCCCCTGTCATCCCTCTGCAGAGCCTGTTTTTATTCAGTCTTGGAAAATCTGATCGCTCTTTGATGTTGAACGCAGCCTTTCACCTTGCTCCTTTTTAGCCATTTATCTGTGGAATATGTTTTCCACAATTATGTCTTCAAAAACACACAGTCAGAGTGAACACGCACACAAAGCCAGTGCTTCTCCTTCATTTACTTGAAGAGACAGGACCCAAAAATAGAGATTCTGTCTGCCTCCTCCCGTCTGTGTGCATGTCAATGGGATTATCACCTTGCAGACACTGTGAGGATGTCTGTGTATATGCTTTCATTTCGCTGTGTGTACGTGTGATGTCTGTATCTGCACAGGTGTTAGCAGGATTTTGTGTTTTATGTTGGTTTGTAGGGATACAATCTGCCTATGGTGTATACATACAGATGGGTGACAAATTACAGGAAACCATTAATAAATGAGTCAGGAAACAACAAATCAGCTTCCATACAGGACATGAGGGCTCACCAAGAGTTTTGATGAAGAAAATTATGTATGCTACTGTATTGCATTCTCAGTCAGTGATAGGCTGCTATTCATCATGAATGGAACCTGGTGTTGCAGCCCGGCACCACCCGCTAAGCTACAGAGACTTAAAAGGAGGCCAGGAGCACTACAGGGGAAAGTTGAGAAAAGCTTTATGCAAATACATTCCGACAAAATGCAAATCCCAGCCATGAGTGTCAATCACGCTCGTTTTAATGCCCACAGAGGCAAAGAGTTGTTTACTACTCCTCTCCACAAGTGGAGTGGAGATAGTTTCCAGTGAACACACAGGACAGCAATGGTGATCAATCTTGCTAGCCTGGGCGTGATTGTTATATTACAACAGTTTCAATGATGCGCACCACATTAAAAAACATCTTCAAACAAAACCTCCATACTCGGGAAACAAACTGTGCAACAGGAAATGAAATACTTCCTTGTGTCTAGTACAGTGGCTAAGTCAGAAAACAACTGGCCTCCGCACACACCTCTCCTACCTGCGATGTTTGTTTTCACAGGTTTACCAGCTGAAACACCAAAGACATGCCTCCTACTGTGACACTTCTTTGCTGGCTATCCATTAGCTAAGAGCTAAGTGCAATTTTATATGATGGGTGGGGTCAGCTAGTCATCCCAATTCACACTTGACTGGATACATTTTGATGTAATAATACTCAGTACTGATGTTTTTGGCCACCCATTTAGCATGAGTTGACAAGGTTTTTTGCCACTCAATCATGCATTCACGCACACACACATACAACATACAGGATGCTGGCCACAAGGTAATCTGATGTTTAATGCCTTAACCATGGACACTTCAGCATGTGGACAGGAGGAGGTGGGGGTTAACCCTGTGATCAGTGGACGGCCCTTCCTCCTCAGCCAAAGCCACCTTGAAATGTATTTTTTATTTCACTGTGTTTTTCTCTCCTTCCATTTCCTGTCTGTATCTCTGCCATCTCTATCAAATAAAGGCAAAACATTAAAAGCAGCACATCCTCACACCTAAATGACTGAATAGGTTGATTGCCAGTGACTCCAAAAATGACATGTCACCGTTTAAGAGTACCAGCGACAAGCTAGCACGATGAAGGAGGTGGACCTTTGTCGTACTGGACCTTTGCCCTCTCGTGGTTAATGCTGAGAAGCTGTCGCAGTTCGCTTAGGCTGAACCACCAAAACTACTTGGTTAAATTCAGGAAAAGATGGTGGATTAAAATAAGTATGTTACTCTTACGTATGTGACACATTTTAAGTAAGTTGCGTAACTTAAAATAGGTCAATGTTGACCTTCATGGGACATGAACAATGGTCTTGTGGGTGAAAATCCTGTGTTCGTTTGACCCATTCGTCCACCCCACCATACTGTATATGCAGACTCTCTTGCTCTATATACAACATCATCTGACTTCCCCCTTTGCTCCTGTAATAAGCACTAAGACCAATAAAGGACGCTGCCTATTAATAAATGTAAATATGAGTCACATCATATAAATAAAGACTAACTGCACACTAATGAGACAGAAAATTCCTTTGTGTAGCTATAACAGTGTAGCCTGTGAATTCTCAATCCTCAAACAAAAAAAAAAAACACATTGCACCAAGATACACGATAAGATCAACCCTGTGTCTGGTATTGTGTATTCATTCTAGATAGCCTATGATCAAATGAAATAGTTTACTTATCTCCGCACATGCCCTCACCAAACTGTGACTAAACATCAACCTTTTGGGAAAGTCTTTGCAACCAGACTCAGTGAATCATAATATGTTTCAAACGTAAATAAGTTTTTGAATGTATTAAACTCATTCAAGCCTGCAATTGTATTCCAAGCCTCATTCCCTCCATTTTCTTCCATGGTTTTACGACCCAACAGCCTGTGTAATGCAACACTGTAATGTGTAGTTGCCATCAGCGGAAAGACGATGAAAGATGAAAGTGGTGTACTGGAGCATTCTGAATGACTGAAGGGGTGAACCTGAGTGAGAGTAATTGAATATCAAAACAGTGACTGTGTGTGTGTGTGTGTGTGTGTGTGTGTGTGTGTGTGTGTGTGTGTAAACATACTCGTTCTTGATGAAGGCATACTTGTTGATGGTCTCAATGACATCTTTGAAGAGGATCTTGGAGGTGAGGGTGTAGCCATGGTGAACGATAGGTTCACCGTCCTGACCGTCCCAACAGTCCACTGTGGACAGGAAAGAAAAAGAGGAGACAGACCAGGACAGTCATTAAGAAGCAAAGTAGAAATCATGCACTCATGCTTGGAATTTATAGTGCGTAGATCTGACATAATACGATTTCTCTCGTTTGCAGTCATGTTGAGATGCAGAGAAATATGCAGCTTAAAAATAAATCAAAAGAGGACACGACTCTGTCAAAACAACTGCACACCGTGGGTGGTTTGAGATCATCATCTTGAACTGTCCAGGAGTATTGAGTGTCGATGTTGAGAATGTGTTGTAGATAATTCCATGTGTTTTTGCATAAAAACAGTTCAGTTAGGATAGAATAAAGAGTTGGAGAGTCAGTAAAACCAGTTGAAAGTGGTTAAGATTTAAAAAAATAAAATCAATCATAAAATCAATCATAAAGTTAAAACTACTTAAAACACTTAAACCATCTCTCAGTATCTAGTTTTTCTTTAGTTACTTATTTCTCCAGTAACCATTGTTTTTCGGCTAACCACATCAAACAAGCCTACATTCATGTTAGTCCTTTCATTTACAATAACTATCAGTCATCATTACTGTTTTTTTTGTATGTGACAATAAACTTCATGTTATTTCGTTTCGTTTGAAAAGTGCTGTGTTCTTTTCCCGATAGCAGCAGTCTGTGTTTTCTCTGGGAGCTTCTCATCAGCGACCTCAGCCTCCTCCAGGGGTTCAAGGGCCACTGCATTCGTGATGGACTCCTGCTGTTTTCATGGCTTTTCCTCTGCAACTTGAGCCTCTTCCAGGGTTGGATGGCAGGTGTATTAGGGAGGGACTCTTGCATCTTGCATAGCTCATCCTCCCACTTCTCTTCACGCCTGGTAATTTTTACACGGAGGTTGACTGTCTCTGTCTCTCTCAGCCTCAAGCTCAGTGGAAAGCTGAAGGTTGAGTCAGATCTGAACGTTGAGCTGAGTTTTCAGCTTCTCCAACTCTCTCCTGAACAATCTGTGCTCCTCAAAGACCTGTTGCTGCAAGATATCGATCTCCTCCGCCATCTTTTGACAGAGGGTGTCCTGCTCCGCCCTCAAGATGCTGACCACATGGCAATCTTCTGATGCTGCGTGAGGCTTGATTTCCTTCCCAAGCTCATGCTGAAGGGTGCCAGCCTGCTGTCTCACAGTGATGACATCAGCTTCATACCTTTGGCTGACCTCTTGGTGTGAAATTTTGATTCTTTCCAGTTCTTCTTGGAGAAGCTTGTTCTTCTCCCGCTCCACCTGGAGCTCAGCTGAGAACTTCTCCTCGCTGATTATCTGAGCTCCTCATGTTCCTCACGCTCCTCTGAAGGTCTTTCTTGTTCTTCCTCTTGGCCTAAGTCTTCGCCTAAGTGGCAATCTTTGAGGTTCTGAGAGCTTCAAGATTGCTGTACTTTATCTGCCTCTCCAGCTCTCTCCTCTCCTTGTGTGTGAGTGTGTTTCAGAGGTGTGCAAAAATGTAAACTGCAGAAATAATAATAATAATGATGATAAGAAGAAGAAGAAAAAGAAACTTTATTTAGATAGCACTTTTAAAATAAAATCAGGTAAGGCAGACAAAACGATACATAGAGCACAGGGAGATAACGACAGTAAATTGAATGAAAGTGAAATGATCAAATAAATAGGAATAAAAAATGCATAAACAAAAAATATATCAAACATTTCCAAAAGCTTTCACAAACAGAAAACTTTAATCATGAGATTTAAGAGAGGCTACAGACTCAGAGAGTCTGAGTCCAGAGGGCAGAGAGCTCCATAGTGTGGGGGCTCTGATAGCAAAAGCTCGATCGGCAGCAGGGCTCCATCCACAGATCAAAAATGGTTGAGACGACACATACCAGGTCAGCACAACAGAAATGTATTTAGGGGACAGACCATTAAAGGTCTTAAACGTAAGCAATAACATTTTTAAATCAATTTGAAATCTAACCTGAAGTCAATATAGGGAGGCAAGCATGTGTGATGTGATCATGCCTCTTAGTTTCACTAATGAGTCGAGCAGCAGCGTTTTGTACCAGCTGGAGACGACGGAGGGAGCCCTGCTGATACCAGTGTACGGGGTACATGCAGTGTACAGACGAAAGAGTTAATGACAGATGAGGCCAGTGGGGGGAGCTGCATGGACAACAGTACTCTGAGGTGCCAATTTCGGCAGAGATGGAGGCTCTCAGGAGGGAGTGTGGGATGTAAACAGTCACATGGAGTGAACTGTGCAGCGTGTCATAGGAGGCACTGCTGCAGCTCCTCCATTTTAGCGACTATTTAAACAAAAAGGGTCCCGATGCAGTGAGTTTTTGAGCTGAAACAGTATTTTCAATGATGAGTGCCACAAATATTATCGGCCGTATTACTTAGCAGAAGAACAAAATGTGAAAAATGACCTTACAGTTGATATGCAAGTTGATATATGTTGAAACCAAAATTTGTTGTAAAAAATATTTCTTTAGGCAAAAACTATTAGCTGGGTCAGATCAAATTTAACTCCACACTGAATGCACCGTCAGGTTCAAGTGTGCAGATTTATCCTTCTTTCAGTGCAGCTGACCTTCATCTGAAGATGCATGTATGTGCACAAAACACATGCATGGACCTCAGTCTACTCTCATTTCCTCAATCCATAGCCAGAGATGGCAGTGGAGTGGGTGGTGACATTTTTCGAAGCTGTGAAGCTGACAGAGGCACACTGAAACTGAAACTGACATCCACTCGACACGGGTTATTCTGTTCAATGTGTGTAGAGGAGCTGATATTCACCCTGAGCTTCAAATTGTGGTGGCTTTGTTTCCACACCTCATCTATCTTCACATTTTAGTCTGATGTAAACACGTTATACTTGTGCACCATGAAGAAACACACATAAGCACCCCAGAAATGTACTTTTGGAATATATTGTAATTTGTTCCTGGAGCGTATTTATGTCTAAATAGAATATAATAAGTCTAAATAGAACCATACAATTAATCAACTAATGTCTAAATATTTTGATATTTGCAAGAATCTGGTTCAAGAGTGGACAAAGCAGTGCATTTATGAAATGGGTTAGGATGAAGGTGGTGTGGAAAAGTGGCCAAGAGAGCTACATGCACCACATCAACGGAACACCTTGAAAAAAATTTGTAATGTAAGTAAATGAAGAGATATTTATCATTTTAATTTGATGACACATGTGACTTTGTTTGCAAGTGACCATCACATCAAAGTAATCATACTCTTCAGAGTGTACATTTGATGATTGTAGTAGTAATGGCAGTAGTAGTAGCAGACATAGTAGAATCTCCATGGTTTAGGTACAGTATTATACTTAATAATAATAAAAATAATATAGTGATAGTGATAATAATAGGAAGTGAGTGTCTGTGTATGTCTGCATCAGTATGTGTTCCACAAATTCATACTGACCTTCCACACAGCGACAGCCGGCCTGCAGCACCCAGGCATACATGTCCACCCTGGACTGTGACATCAGCTGGTCACCCATCAGGTAGGTGTTGTGTGAGGAGGCGATGAAGTAGTTGCACAGTGGCTGGTTCATGTCCTGGCTCACGATGTAGTGTTCTGGGTTGAAAATGTCCCCCGCTGGGCTGCGCATGTAATTTGTAAAACCTGGAAGAATGTTAAACAAACAACTTTTTATAATAGGGTTTATCCAGCTGTTTTTTTCTTTTTATGAATGTTACAGTTTAAAGCCAGCATGGTTTCAACTTTCACTCTTTCATTAAAGACTAAAACAAATGGGATGTATTAATGTAATGAATTATAGCAGTAGTGCTCACTTCCTGGTTCAGCACAGCATATTCTAAGTTGGATCAGGTGTGTTCAACTAATAAGTAAGATGATGCAAATCTTGTAAAATTTTAATTTTGAGACAAGAATTCTAATATTAAAAAATAAAGTCACGAGAAAATTTCATATTATTACAAGAAGAAAATCCTAATTGCACAAGAATGAAATGTTGTATGTAATGATTAGATGGGCAGATTAGAATGTTACATGTGTTTGGTTTTGCATTTTATTTGAGGAATTTTCTAAAATCATAACTTTACTCTCAAAATGAATCATTTCTTTTTCTCATAAAGTTATTATTTCAATCTCAAACTGTACCCTTACAACGTTATTCTAACCATATAATGACTGCTTTTTTAAAATGGATGAACAGATACTGAAGTTTTGTGGTACTTTACCCACAATCACTTCTAACAAAAGTTAGAAGTGATTGGTGCACAGTCTGTACTGTTTTCAATTTCAACACTGATGTCTCACTTCTTAAAAAACAGAAAAATTCACAATTTACAATCAAATTGCTGCACTGAACAAACTCTTCATGTGAGTGTTTTTGCACAAAAGCATCTGCAAATTGCTTGAGGAACAATGAAATATTCAGAGAATGCTAAAACAACATTCATCAAAGCAGAATTGATCAGCCTAGTTAAAAGGCAACTGACACCTTGGATAGATACACGGCACACCAAGGGCTGCAACTACTTCCATCTGCAAAATTCTGACCTTGTGGGGAAACATTTTCACAACAAGTTACTTCTCTAGTAGAAACTTACATTGTTCAGTTTGGTTCCAAACACAAGAGAGATCGATGTTCGAAATTAAAGCGGACTTACCATCAATACCCAAAACTCCTTGCTTCTGGTTCTCAGAGCATGGCTCAAACTTGTTGATTATCTCCAAGCAATGGTCCTTGGTCACCTTGGTCATCTACAAATGATGGAAAAACATGTCAAACAACAATACTATGCAAACGCTACAAACAGAATACTAATGTGCATCTACATGCAATAGATTTTTCTGTCCATCCTGGCTGCAGAATCCAACTGCTGTCTGGTTAACTGCTCTCTAAAGCCCCCTCACCGGTCAATCAGATCCCATCTCAGATCATCATTTGAAGGGGGCGGGGCACTGCCCCATCATACTGTGAGAGAACAAGGCTTTAGCAAGGTAATCTGGTGGGCCATTATTTCCACAGGATTATTTCCATTTTCTGAAAATGTTTTGTACTAAGCAGCATGAGTGTCTAAAACTGTGTTAAATTGAGAGCACTTGCAACCCATCTCATCATAATCCTGATGAGAGAATGCTGTGTGGAGAGGAAACCCAGGCACACAGAGGTTAGCCCGGGCTCACTGTCACTGTGGACTGGCAGCACAGAGCTTCATGGGCAGCTCACAGGCTGCTGTCAGCTCTCCCAACACTGACACACTGAATTTGAACAAATATGAATAAATTACTAAACTTTTTTCTTTGCAGCGTTATGTGAATCCATATCTATGTTGCATTAAAAACATACAGGATAACTTTAATAATAATTTATCAATTTCAACACAATTTTTGTGTATTCTTAGTCTCAGATGTGTTCATTTATTCATATACATTGACTCTGATTGTCTTTTTTTGAAACAGACCACCATTAGAGTGTGTATTTTTTTTTATAATTGGCACTGAGCATACAGTACAGCTGAGGATGATGGGAATGTCCTTAGTTTTGAAAGCATTTGGCCGTAAACTAAAGTTCTGGATGATGGTGCTGGATGAAAAGTCAGAGGATCACCAAAGATATTACAATTCATCCTGAGGGGACCATGAATATTAGTACCAAGTTTCATGGCAATCAATCCCACAGCTGTTGAGACATTTTAGTCAAAACCATACATGAACTTTGGCAGCACTAGAGGAAAAGTCAGGGGATTATCAACGTCAGCAGGACTCATGTTCTGGAAACCATGATTGTCACTGTCAAAATGCCGTCGCAGTCCATCTAACAGTAGTTGAAATAGTTGAGTCTGGACTAAAGACATACACAGAGCAACAGATGTCCCTAGAGCTATTCCACTAACATGACATTGTGTGTATAAAGTACATTCCCTTCTCCTATTGTATCGTATTTTTTGGTATTTGATATTATTTATGCCAAGCACAATATCAGAGGGAGCAATAAGCATTTGAAGCTGTAACGTAGAAATATGTTGAGTATGTGACATATCTAAGCTTGAAGCTGAAAATTGAAACTGAAACTGGCTAAAAACTGAAACTGATGGCAGCAGAGTGGTAGCAGCAGTTAAGTTCAGGTCTATAAGTCTACGCAAGTCTAACAGAAGGTCTATACTAGTGAAAATAAATTAATATTTAGGGTTTGTTCATTAATAATAAATGCAAAGGATTTGTGGTTCACAGATTAGATTTTCACTTATACGCAAAGTTGGTACTCTATAATGACTGCTCGTTGCAGGGTTGTCATAAGCTAACATACAAATTTGGTTCAATTATCTTTAATGTGTTCTTAAGGCAAACCTTAACCCTTGGGAACATCATTTATTTGGGACTGCATGGTAACAGCGACAGGCTACTGTTTGCCATTACATTACAGTTCCAGAGAAATACAGTAAGATACACAGTTACCAGCAACACTCAGAACACTCAGACACTTGAATACACAAACTGAAGTGTTTCTCAGCCTCTTATCTCTTATTTGAGGCACAAAAAAACATATCAACAACAGATATCAACAAAGTGTATTTAATGATCCCAGCAGAGACTCTGCTGCATCACTTCAAACAAATGCTTCACAAAACTGCTTCCAGAAGTCTCCAATAACAGGAGAAGGAAGACCATTTTATTCACAGCACCACAACTAAACACTGAGTTTAATTGGAGAAAAATTCAGCCTGTCTGAGCGGAGCTGATGTGAAGCTATCCAAACACCACTTTCTGCTCTGAAAAATGACTGTATCCACACATTAAATGGCCAGCCAGAGATAAATGAACTGAAGGAGCACATACTGGGCGCTTAAAGAAAAGGAGCTGTTTTGCCCATTTGCTAATTTTTCTTTTTCAGGCGAGGCTATCATTAGCAAGATGTACTTCATTCAAATACCCTTTACAGGTACATCTCAAGTGCTGTGATGGTACTAATATCTAATATCCCTAATACTAATATCCCTATAGGGCCCTCGCTTTTACATTTCCCTACACTAGGCACCACTTCAGGGACCCACTGGCTACTCAAATAAGCTTTTAACCTCTGCCACAATGAGACGAGAACGGATGCAGACAGCTCTGACAGACAGTTAGAGACAACAGAATGGAATACAGTATGCCGGGATAACAATGGCAAAACTGTATCCGGAGTATTCATTTCTTGTGTTGACTTCACAATTCCTTCCAAAACAACAGAACAACAACAAAACTAAATATCCCCCCACCAACAGACCTGGTTATATCAAAGGAATAAGAGAGTTTCAGATACAGTAAAACAGTGACAGGGGAAGGTAAAAAGGACAATTTGGGATGGTCACAGCCCAGTCAACCAGGTATTTACAGAGATGTTACTACAGCTGTGGCTGCTAGCACCAGTTTGGTTATTGAGAGCTATATGTATGTCGAGCTTGCGTTCACCATCCTGAAGCGGGTAATAATTTTCAGCAGATATGGCAGCTAACCAGCTGCTCACCATTCAGATAACTGAGGCAGAGAAATATTCCATTGTTGACTGTGTTTTGGATCAGTTCCAGACCAGAAACTTGATTTTTAGTGGCCCATTAGGCAGGTGATCTAAAACTACTCATTGGCTGTAAAATGATATGACAGAAATATTGTTATTGACCTGCTTCTGTCTTAATCGAGCATGCAGAATACAGGTTCACAATCTGAATAAGAATCTGCTTTAGTGGGCAAGAAATTTGACTCTGGATTTTCAACACTCTAATGTTTTTACACGGAAATAGACACAAATAGAACAAGGACAATAAACCTGAACAAAGGGAACCTATAACACAGAAGAAGTGTGAAGAGTGGTGAAAGGGTTTGAGAAGTGAATTGTCGAATGTCAAATGGTCCTCCCTGGTGAATGGAATCAGTGGAGGAGAGCTCAAAACTGAACAAATAAACAAGACAGCGCAATACAGAGGCTGCCACCTGCAGCAGCGGCAGCAGCTTGTGTCTGTTTGCTACATGGTGTTGTTACAGTACATACTATACGGCCTCATTCTATGTAAACAGTACACACACTGAGGCAGTACATAATGTACTGCCTCACTGTATGTGCAAGAAGTGAGCTGACCAGACCTCTGCAGTCTGCTCTTCCTCTCTGCTGAATGCTAAAGAGCTACATTAGTTGCTACTAGCAAAATACACCCCATTCTATGACCAGACTGTCTGCTGTCCAGTTGCATTGTGTGTAATGTACACATCATTACACAAGGAAGAACTTCTGCTATAAGACCATATGAGATATTATCTCTGGTTCTGCTGCATCAGTTTGGATGCTTTTATATTCAATTGTCCATCGTGACTCTGACAGTGTTGAAGGAGTGCAATGATAAATCTGTGAACTAACTTTTCAATGTCAGTCTTTGTAGAAATTGAATAGCTAACTGTGTATACAGTGGGTACCTTCTGCTCAGTCTCCAGGAAGCGAGCCAGGTCGGCTGTGTCGAGGTGGTCTTTGAGGTTGCTGTATGTGAGCATGAGGAGGTACAGATCCCTGCGGGTCGACATCATCTTGTAGAAGGAGCAGAACTCCTCGAAGCCCAACGTCCCCTGGTTGTCATCTGTATCCGCCTCCTACACAACAGGTACAAGGAACAGTTTTAGTTGAGTTTGCTTTCCCATAAGCTTCATTTAAAATTCCAAGACTCTTTGATAGACTTTCAATGACTACTCCTAAAATGTACAACTTAGTCTTTTAAGGCAGACAGTCTTTGTGTGTAGTCTTGTTTAAGGGACAGACAGACAAAAACTGTGAGCTAATCAGGTTTTTGTCAAGTCCAAGTATTCAAACCTCAGCAAACAAGCTATGCTAAAATCCACCAGACAGACTTCATTCTAAAATAAATGATGCAGAAAATTGACTGAAAGTCTCATTCCTGAATCACAGTCATTCAAAAGTGTAGATGAATGGAACAAAACAAGGGCAACAAGAGCTAAACACATTAAAACCACACAGAAGGTCATTTTTTAAAGACTAACAAACATACAAACCAGTTTCAGAGCTGAAGACTCAAAAAAATGTCAAAATCTGATTTAGCTCTTGTAAAATTATGAGTTCTAATAAAAAATTTGCCAAGTCCAAATGTAGTGACAGTATCCAATCATGCTTGCAAGCAAGATTTAGACATGTGATGCAAGCTATGCAAAGTCTGAAGACCGTATGCTTGTCCAGTCAGCCACACCACTCGACCGCAGCACTTCTCCTTGAAGGATAATCTGACCTGAGCCATTAAAAAGCACACACAACACACACAACAAAAACTGCCAATGGATAAATTCAGGAATCAGAATTAATACAATTTCTGGAATTGGATGCTACACCAACTGCTGCTGTCATTTATTTTTATCTGACTCTTTCCCTCTGGGCTAAGCTGCTGAAGCCATAGGGTGCAGCTAGGTTGCAGGTGCCTGTACTGTTGGTGCTGCAGGTGTGGTACAGGGAAGATGACAGAGACACCCAGGGAAAAAGTCATGGATTAATGTGACTGAAGAAAAACAAAGCATTTTGTATTTTCTTTGTGTTGATGAAAATATAGCTTTTGTCTAATAACGTCTGTTTTCTCACATTAACATCTTGTACTTTTCCTAAAATTGTCATTCATGAATTTACTTGACCAACATTTACATTAACAAATGTAACACTAAATTGGAGATTAAGTTTTCTGTCATTATCTTTTTGTATGCACTCACCTACATGTTTTCAGCTCATGTTACAATGGGTTGGTTTTCTAGTTAATAATGAGCTGGACAGATACCAAGTCAGGCTATAAAAGGCTGCGGCTGTGTTTGTGTACTAGAACGAGGTTAACGGGAGCACTGCAGTGGGTCACACCATGACTCGTGTAATCCTTTCCTCATTTTACTGAGACAGTCTGTGACCGGCTCCATATGCCAAGCAGCACTAGAGGCAGCCACTCACTGTAGTGTGATGACGTCTTTGCTAGTTGGAGCTTGGCTGAGCAGCTCAGTACACTATCCACAGTGGGCTTAGGAAAGTATTTTAAAGATACAGAGGAAGATGTGAGTACTCAACATGTCAACATTGCTTTCATTAAACATACATCCACTGCAGCTACCCTCATGAAACTGAGACCAGACAATGGCAATAACTCAATAAAACTACAAAAATAATCCAGACAGAAGAAATAAAAGCATTGAACAAGCCAACTGATTTCAAGATGCTTCCTGCAGCTAATCTCTCACAGTGTTCAGGTGGGATTTTGACCCATTCTACCACTTGTGACTATTGACAGGGCCATTCCATCACCATTATTTCTTCTTCTGGGACCTATTAAGAGTCTCCTTTGCAGTATCTTTTGGATAGTCGTCCACCCACGTCTTACCCTCATTGTCCTGGTAGATGGCAACAGATTCTTCTCAAGATTTTCCTGGTTTATGGCTCCATTAATCTTCCTCTCCATAACTTGAATTCTGACAGTACCATTACAACAAAAACAGCCCCATACCATGATGCTCCCACCTCCTAACTTCGCTTCACCTAACCTAACTAGGTATGATATTTTAAGGGTCACAGGCAAAGCCATTTCTCCTCCAAACATGTCGTTTAAAATTGTTGCCCAAATGTCTCATCTGACTACACTATGTCGCGCTAATATTCTACAGCAGGGGGGCTGAAACTTATTACTCAAAGGCTCACATCTAATTTGTATTCAAGGTCAGAGGTCAGGAATGACTGCCCACGACAAAATAATATTTAATTAATTGACGTCACATGTCTTGTGACTGCGCCAGCATTAAACAAATGCAGAGGCTTGGACAGTAAGGCCACATTTATTTCTGACTCACACGTTTTCTCACAGCAACATTTACACTAGTTGTACAAATTGTGCACTGGAGATAATGAGACACATTCTGTTTATGCGGTTTAGGAGCTGATAGCAAATTCTTTGGTTAACGTTAATGTGCAAACTTGACAGCAACAACACACGAAATAAGCTACATTAAAACCACATTCATCTGGGGACAGGATCACTGTGGATGATCTCCAGCTTCACTGTATGGTCAACATCACTGATAATTTATTGAACGATAGAAAATCCATTTCAAAACAGAAACCGCTACACTTCACAACGTATTGTAGCCTATTCATGACATGAGTGCTGGAAGGACTCCTCAACTGCATTGGTCCAAGGGCAAACGAACCTACAACCAGATGATACCTCTTGCACCCAACAGACAAGCTCTGTGACTCTCCGTGACTGCTCTATGCAGGTGAACTATGAATTGCAGATTTTTTGTCTCTTGGCCAGGGGTTGGCAAGCTCATTGACCATCACTCCCAGCATGGACTGGACCTTTTCCACTGGTGAGTGACTAGATGATTGATGCAATGATTTACTGAATTTATTAATATTCTGTCGGCCGGATGGGAATGTGGTAGGCTGGATATGACCCGGGGGCCACCTTTTAACGATATAGGCTGGTTCCAGATTGACTTGCCCTTTCGTCCTGATACGAACCGGAATGTGGACTTTGAGAAGGCCTGGTCTACAGGCTTCTCAAAATGTTGTGTAGCAAACATCAAACAAGCTTCAACATGTCATTTCTTCAGTCCTCCTACGTGCATGCAGACCATGGTGGTGGAATGCATTGTCTCTGTAGCAACTTACTGGCTGCTTCCAGGTCTTTCTGGCACCCTTTTCATGTGGTCCTTGGCTCTGGGGCTACTCCTCTGACTAACTTTCTGACTGCCCAGTTGGAAATCTTGTGAGGTGCTCCATTACGTGGCCATATGATGGATTAATGTTCCTTCCTCCTATCCTGCGGATAATGGCACCAATGGAGCTTATAGGAACAATAAGAAATCCATACGTAACCAGCTCCATTGTCATGCTGCTTAACAATCTTGTTGCAAAGGTCTTGGGAAAGCTCTTTACCTCTACCCATCATGAGATGTTTCTTGCATAACACCTTGGTAAATAATGATTTACTTATTTGCATTCAGAGGTGGGTAAGAGAGGAAAGACTAGCCTACCAACATATGCTAACCCAGTTGATTCTGAGCACAGGTATGAGAACAACTCACTGGAATCTGTGTTTTTTCTTATGTGTTCAATACCTTTTTTTCATTCCACCATCTTGTATATGACTCTGTTAAGGATTGGGATGTCACGATTTTTTTATCTGTGCATTTTTATTGAATTAATACCAATATTGGGTCTCAGTTTCATGGTGAATAGCTGTATTAGAAATGTTAAATGAAAAAAAAAAAAAAAAGTTGGTGTGTTGAATACTACTTTTCCCAACTGTAAATGAACCTAAAGCAAGTTTCTCCTTCCACAGCAAGTAAATATGAAGAATAAATGTTCTATCTGCTTTTTGTTTGACCATATCACATGTTTAACTGCATGAAAAAAATGTCTGTACGGTGTGGGAATACTTTAATAAAGAGCTTCATATAAGAAATGTCTGGATTGCAATTCAAATTTTGATCAATCATGGTTTTGGGAAGAGACATAGCCCAGAGTTCAGAGACAAATGAAGTGTTGCACTGGATCCCCTGCTTGAAGAGCTGCCCACCTTCCCACAGCTTATTATAGAAGAGAATGAAAGTATGAAATGTATGTATCAGGCATCTGAAATTGTGTCGGTGGCCTGCCATGACTGAATCAATGTAAGTGGAAATTCATAAAGACATGGATGAATAAACTACACCGAGTGTGTCACATCAGTCACATCTGACTCATACCTGATATACTTAAGGTGAGTATCTGCCCTGATACAAATCCATTTGGATCAGTACATGTCTAGAAGTTTTACACAGTTTTAGATTGGCCTTTTAATAGGCTTTCTGCTCTGCTAGCTATTTTGTCCACAGTGCAAACTTCAGTATCAGAACACACCAGCAACTCCTGTACGGATGAGTTTGGAACAGAATGCACACATCAATAGTTGTGGCAGAACAGGGGGTGTGCAGTCAGGCGCACAGACCGTACTGAGGCCATTAGTCCCCTCCACTAATCAGACAAATGTATTGGCGTCAGTCTTCTGAACCCTAATTCCCTAAAACTTGCTACACTAACACATTTATCCTCCTACCCGTCACCACCATGTTCTCTGCACGGCACAGCTGATACACAGGAAGCCAAATGACTCAGCCAAACACTTCATATCACCAGACTCAGCTGTTGGTTTTGCATACATCACGTGGCTGTCACTTAGCTGTGACTGAGCGACACACAAGTGACAGGCACAGATGCATACAGACAGCATTAGTAAGAGTTATTAGAGAGAGAACTCTTCTCTGAGCAGAAAGTACTGTGTTGTGGCAAGTTTGCAGTGATACAGATTCATTTTGATGTTATCTTTTATATCTACGAGAACCGATGGTGACCAACAAAAACACATAAAACCACTTTGAGGTGAAAGAATTCTTGTCAGAAGCAATCCTTTTATTCAGGACACATCTCAGCCACAGGAGGATAGCAAAGCAGCGGAGGCACAGCTGGAGAACTAAGTCTTTTTATTGGACAGAAAACATCAATCTAGACTTATTCATTCCCATTCATTATGCATGAACCCATGCACTTAAGTTGTTAGCAGGCTTGTGCTCTGTGTTTTAGCTCGACAACTAATATAGATTAATTCATCAGTTAGAATTACAGCTTCCCCTTCCTACCAAGCTTTCCCTCCATGTGCACATCTGCAAGTCTCTGCTGTAATAAATCATTGAGCAAAGCTTATTCTAGAGAAGTCTGCTTTGCTCTCATTTACAACTTCAACTATCACATCCGACCAGCTTCCTGTGACTCATGTGCACCAACAGCACGCCATGCCTCTGCTCTGTCAACACGGAATAAGGAAAGGTCTTCAGGCCACATCACAGAGTTAATACACAACTCCGAGGCTGGACGGTAATAAACTGGTGGAAACACATTTCCCTGATTTACTTTATGATTAGGGTGAAATATCAGGGTGATGTTCAGTGACCCTGATGGAGTATAAAACTCTTCTGATTGAATCTTGTAATTTGCATGGGGTGTTTATAGCAATTCTTTACAGAGATTTCAAAATGCAGTTGTTGTAAGTCACAGTTGCTTTTTTCAAGGGTTGGCTCACCCAAATTACAACTCTCACAAACCGCTATTGAGCCATGATGATAGCTTTGGGTGCTTTTGCCCTTGAGATATCAGTGCCAGACATTTCTCCCTCCAGCCCAATATAATGGAAAGTTCAATGAAAACCTTAAAAAGAAAAAAAAAAAAAAAAAAAAAAGTGACAAAATCTTATGTCAAGGTCCACTTGCTACCTTCCTGCAGCCCTTTCTAGTGCATCTCATGGTCTTTATGAGAAATGTTATGACAAATGCTGTAGGCACCATAAATGAAATTCCATTCCTCTCCACTGTATTTGGGTGGAGAAAGAAATCTCAGACAAATATTTTAGATCTTGGACAAATTATATCGAAACTACCAGTACTGATTGCTTCAACTAGAGTTACGTTTTTTGCTTTTTGAAAAAAATGTCTTTGTTTTTGAGCTCAGTGCAGTGCAGTTTTTCTTTCTGGCTTTCGCCACAATAAATCACAACAGAACATATGAGTTTGTGCAGGCTAATGTGCGTCTACTTATACTTGGTTTTCCATCAAACGAAAACGTCTGCAGGAGTTCGTCTATAACACTCAGTGAAAAATAGATGAAATTAAGATCTAAATGAGTTTGTTTCCATGCAAAAATTTGGAGATGGTATAGAAAACTGATACTTTGATTTTTGGTGGAAATAAGCTGATGACTGTTTGAGTTGGCATTACTTGAAACTATCAAGTTCGTTGTAGGATTACACATATTTGTATGTATACATATTACACACATTACACATATTAAATTTAAAAGGTTGTGGTCATATTTGTATATTCCTGTTACGTGAATCCCTGTTCTGCTTCTTGTTCATGAACTTCATGTATAAAAGATCTCTTTTTTTAAGATAAATAACTGTATGCATTCTGCACAGTAACAAAGGACAGCTGATTGGGAAAGTATAGTTTCTGCATTGCTTAACAATGGCAGCACGGAGCAGCCTTCTTCCCTTTTAGCAGTTCATCATCCATCTTCAGCACCTTTCTAAATTTTCAAATGTGTAAAATACTTACTTGTGCAATTAAGAATTAAAAGAACCTGTTTTACTTATTATAATTACACAGTCATTATAATATTCATGATGTGTTGTCACATACAGTCAGTTGCTATTATGTATTACAATTAGTTGTTTATTCCATCAGCCTAGCTAAATGCAGACAAATACAACAGCATTACAAGAACTCCAACCTTATATGAGTTGTAATGATCAGTTTTTGTTGTTTTAGGAAGATGCTGACTGTTTATAGTCATACTGGAGGCTAGAGTTTGCGTTAATGTTAAACTGTATCATGTTATACTTACAGGTGTTTCAAATATTTTGCATACCCTGACATTTCTCAGTATGATAGAGCTCTGCACTGTATGGGATTAGGTAAGGTTGGTAACTTATCTTCGTTAATATGCAAATATATGCAGCAATGTGCTCTGAAATATGAGCAGACTATTTACAGCACTGTTACACTCATCACTTAACATCAACAAGCTGGGAAAGAGGTCGAGTCCACAGGTATTCCCTCTCCACTCTAAGTAGGTTAAGCCAAGAAACTAGGCAAGAGATTGTCAACACACAAATCTTCATGAATGTACACACACACACACACACGCACGCACGCACGCACGCACGCACGCACGCACGCACGCACACACACACACACACTGGGGCAGATCGGTCCCTTGTGTGTTTAGCCTGTGTTACACCAGAGGCCATCTGTGTCCCAGCAGCACCATATGGGTGACCGCCAACAGGTCACTGGACATAGTGATAGCAAGCTGGCTAGCTGCTCAGTAGGAGCAAGGCTAAAACAACATGCTTAACATGGCAGCATGCTAATCCTCTAATGCGGAGGCTGAGCCATGTGTCAGCCAACATCTGTAGCAGTCAGTCAGAGTCTTTACTGCTCATTCACAATCTGCCAGGAAGTCCTGTAAGTAAGTACATACTGCAGTCTCAAGTGACCTGCTGTTGTCTTAATGAGCCGGACAACACTGTGTCCTGCTCATTAGCTGCACAGTTCTATGACATTTTCACAGTGTCATTTCTTATTAGTGTTGAAGTGGTAAGTTTAAGACAGCCTTCACACCTGTGAAGTAAAATGCATGCTTACTGAGTTGAGTGGATTGTAATCAGCAGCTTTATATACGAAAATTAAAGCTGCTTGGAGTTCAGTATGTTCAGAGAAAGCAATGATCACCTGCTCAGTGAGGGTCAAGGGCTGTTAAAAAGACAACTTTTAGTCATGTCAAACTTTCTCTGTGGTCATTCGGCTGTGGAGGAGCAGGCTGACACCTGCCAGAGTAACCGGCTCTGTGTGTGGCTGCCCAGTCACAGTCTGCAAAAGGCTGTGTGGCAGTGCAGTTAAGACAGCTTTCTGGGTTTTGGGTGGCAGAGTTCACCACTGAGTGCTCACTGTTTTTGTACCTTGAACATCTGTTTGACCTTCTGTCGGGGCAGGTTGACATTGAGTTTGTGCAGGAGCTGGAGGACCTCACTGATGCTTAAGCTGCCGTCGCCATTTTTATCAGCCTCAGTGAATGTCTGCTTCAGCCATGTGATGACACAGTGGGTTAAGGGAAGTGACCATGAAGAACTGGGACAGTTACTGTCCCGGCTATTGTTATAACTGCTGCTTTTGGTGAAGAAGAGTGAAGATTTAGGGCAAAAAAGTGTCAATGTAATAGACAAACACAGCTTGTCATGCTTTAAAAGGAAACTCTTCATAGATTTTAGCTCCACATATATGTTGATCATGATACTCTAGATTATATAATTGTAGTTGTTACTAGTCCTCAAACCACCAACCCAATCATCGAAGTCCCCCCTGCTATATAACTGAAGGATATTGGTCTCGGGTACGCTGCCTCTTGGCCAGGCTGTCCTCATCACTGATGCCAGCCATCAGATATTTGAGGCCTGTGATCCAGGTTCGCGCCTCCTCTCCGGTGCCGGACACCAGGTCCAGGGACTCCATGTGCTCTCCGTAGTACAGACTGAAGCAGCAGTTGGGGTCGAAGCTGCCCTCTGCATAGCGCTGGAAGATCTCCGACTGCTTACCCTCACAAACCTCTCGGATGGAGTCGATGGAGACTGTTGGAGCAAACAGGAAGTCAGCGAGTGAGTGGTGGAACGTAACAAAGTACATTTAAGGTACTTAAATACAGTTTAAAGGTACTTTTACTGTTTGTGGATTTTCAATGTCAAGTTACTTTATACCTCTACTGTACTGTATTTCAGAGGGAAAATAGTATATATTAATATATATATATACTTTAGTATGTGACAGTTAAAGTTAATTGTTACTGTGCGGTTTAAGATTTGATAGACAAAACAATTGATCAGATTATAAAATATAATGGACTGTTATTGACTAATTTACAGCTACAACAGTAAAATGCTGCTTACATAGTAATGCTTCATCACTTATATTATAATAAGACAACTCTCTGACAGGCCATTCTGTTTCGTTTATATTTTTTGAGTAAGATTTTGAATGCAGGACATTCAGTTGTAACTGAGTACTTTTAAATGGTGTTGCTGCTACTTGTAACTCAGTAAAATTTCTGAGTACTTCTTCGACCAGTGGGGTCAGTAGACTTCTAGGTTTGAGCCTCATGCAATATCAAAAGCTGAGAGAAAATAAAACACATATTTTTCAAAAAAGAGCAAAAGTCTTGAGAATTCCACTGGTCTTGAGAATTTCAACCTTGGGCAAAATAACTGTTGTGAATTAACTGTTGTGGGCATAAGCAGTGCTAATGGAGACATTTTTCAGCCTGATTTCATGCTTTATGATACAGAGGATTAAAATACTCAACTCAATGAGTAGTGCTCAGAGAGCTCTGTTTACTAGATGCAACATTTATGAGATGGTAATGACATTTTACCGGAAGACACTGCCTCGAGCCATTCATTCGTTTTCCGCATGACAGAGAGCACATGATATATGCTTCTGTTTCTTGTTCAGAACCAGGTTCATTCCACAAAAACTATCCATATCAAGAGGCTATATAGAGCCAACACGTATCTTTTTCTGTCTCAATATATCTCTATCTTTCTGTCATACAATATACTGCATGGATGAAACATTTACATACACACTCATTCATAATGCAGTGATATAGCTGTACACTCATGACTGCACAAACACACACACACTCACACCGGAGTATATAGAACCTGTGGTTTAGTGACAGCTGTTTGTACTGGATGTCAAAGATGTCACCAACATGACACTCGACATGCTGCTGCTGTGTGTTCCCATGTGGCTGTCACTGTTCTTGACAAACCCTGCAGATGGAGATGCTACATGGGTCCATGTGCTGTTCCTGACTGCAGCACTTTTATAAATTATGCAGTAGTATACACCAGGTATCTGGTAGATAATGGTAACCGCTACTACTCCGTGGATTATTTGATGAGTTGCTCCTGTTGGTGCTTTTGTTGACCACCTGAGATTCACCATCAGCACATGAAAAATGTTTTAATTTCATTTTAAAAATTCCTACAGTTAGGGCACATCTATCTTCTAGCAGTTTGTTCCAGCTGCATGCAGCATAACAGCCGATTGCTGATTCACCATGTTCAGATTTTTGACTCTGGTCTGGAGCTGACCTGAGTTCACCGATCTAAGAGTCCTGGTATGTATTCTTTAAGCATATCAGACACGTATTCTGGGCCTAAACCACAAAGTGATTTATAGTATTTATACTTATAGTCTATTAAAGTCTATTCTGTAACTAACTAGAAGCCAGAGTAAAGATTTTAGAACTGGAGTAGTGTGCTCTGTCCTCTTAGTCCTGGATAAAACTCTAGCAGCAGCATCCTGAATGTGCTGAAACTGTTCTTTCTGGGAAGACCTGTGAAGACACCATTACAGTCATCCACCCGACTGGAAAAAAAAGCATAGATTAGCTTCTCTTGGTCATTTTGGGACACCAAAGTCTTGATTTGATAGAAATGATAGATGATATTTAAGGATTGCTTCAATATGGCTGTTGAAGGTGAGATCTGAGTCAAGGATAGAACACTAAGATTCTGAACTCAGTCTTTGCCTTTTAGAGCATGAGAGTTGAGTTGTTTACTCATACTTATTGTCTGTGTTGCCAGACTTTAGCTCATCCAACTACGTATCTGCTCTCAACAATGACACCAGTGTTCAGCAGTATTCCGTTACCTACAGTGTCAAATGCTACACTGAGACCTAGGAATCATTTAACATTTTAATAGGAGCAGATTCAGTACTTGGGAAAGTGCCTGATAGCACTGAGCCGTTAACTATAGCTATGCTAGAGGCTCTGGGAGGCTGTATTTAGACACAGCAGTGCTTTCAGCTAAGTTCTAATGTATATATAATGTTAGAAACTGTTTAGTGTCTTGGTTCAGCATGTTAGTAATGTCTGCTATTTAATGCTAAATACAGAGAACAGCTGATGACAATGGGAATGTAATTAGTTTTGCAGTATTCGGTAATAAACAAAAGTTAAAGTTATTGCAATTTATCTTGAGGGGAACGTGATATTTCATGGCAGTCCATCTATCCAGTCATGTAAATATTTGTTTCTTATTTCAAAAGCATATTGTGCAGCCAGTGGGGGGTCAGTGATTGTATTAAGGGAGCCATCTGTGTCACTTTCCAGTAGTAAGTCTGATGCTGCAGTTTATTCCTTATAATCTCTTGTAAATTGCCTTATCCTTTGCTGGAAATGTAAGACGAGACACAGTCACGACATTGGCATCGACATAGGCACTGCCTGCCTTACCATTATAGGATTGGGAATACAGGTAGTAGCCTCCTGGAAGTAGATTTTATTCAGACTTCTGTTTGGCCAGCATGGACTTAGGGTTAGGATTTTATCGTTGACTGTTAATCTTGATAAATAATTCTATTGACAATAACAATCTTAAATTGTTTATATAGAAGTAGTTTGCTGAAGTTCGACTAAAAGCCTCAGAAAGAAGAAAGAAAGAAAAGAAAGAAAACATTTTAGTCAAAAAAAATGTCCAGCTTTTGTCGACTAGACATGACCAAAAACTAACACTAAAACATGGCAAATTCAAAAAGGCAGAAAATCCATCGTGGCAGACTTTCATGTTCCAAGAGGCTTTGGTGTAACACACACTCAGCACGCCTTTTGTGTGTCCAATTTAAGGCCAATCAGACTTACAGTGTGAGGGGCGTGGCCTTTCCAAAATTGAATTTCTGGGCCTCAGTTACAGCGCCACCAAGCACATGCATATTATTTACATTTATGGGGTCTAGTTTCATGTTTCTAGGGGTACGGCCCCTTCAGGGCTTGAGCCCCAACTTAAACTGTTAGACTGTATTTTTATGTTTTGGTTGTTGGCTTGTTCCATTTGTCAAATTGTAAATTTCTGGTAAGAAAGGGCAAATCTGCTGTCAGGAATACAGGTCAGTGTGTGGGCAGACCAGAAGCCTGCAGCGCTGCCTGTCAATCAGTCCGTCCCAGTGAGTGCTTAGCATTAGAACACCACAGAGAGTGCTGCCAGAGAAGGCTGCAGTAGCCACACAATTATACCCTTCTCCAGTGTCTGAGACATATCAAGGTATCAAATGAGGGATTCAGGGACGCAAGCAAGATGAGGCTCAGCCAGTTGGGGTGTGACTAAAAGCTGGGAACATGTATTCATTGGGAATAGAAGACATCACTCTGTCACTCCTTACAAACTGCCTACAGGTGCAGAGCTAAGAGAAGACAGAGTGTCATTTCTACTTGAATTTATGGGGAATGTGGTGTGTTAACAGTTAAAATCAGAAGTTTACATACACAGAGGCTGAAGTCATTCAAACTTATTTAACTACTTTACACTTTTCATGTTAACAAATTATAGTTTAAGCAGGTCGGTTAGAGAATCTACTTTGTGAATGACTAAAGTATTTTTTCAAACTATTGTTGACAGATTACTTCACTTATATATACAGGATATATCACAATTCCAGTGGGTCACATGTTTACATACACTAGGTAGACTGTCCCTTTAAACAGCTTGCAAAATTCCAATTGCAGATGTACATGCAAATGCATTTTACGGCCTCCCTTACACTTGGCTCAAGAATCAGCCCAGACTTTTTGTGGACCTCCACAAGTCTGGTTCATAGGGTTAGGGTTATGTTTTGTATGTATGTGAGTATAAGATGTGTGTGGAGGGTGGATTAAGAGACATGAAGCCATGTTCTATGTGCACTGCTGTCACTCTGATGTGTGAAAGTAGCTTATATCTGTTTTACTCATCCAACCGTAAAAGGTTTAAGATTTTGGATAAATTCCATGATTTAGTTTTTCATCTGCCTACGAAGTGTGTGTGTGTGTGTGTGTGTGTCATTCTCATTTAGTGGCACGTGTGTGTAAGATACTGTTTGGGCAGATTAAAGCTGATGAATAATTAAGTCGACTTAAGAAGCTTATTAAATCCAGGGCTACAGAGGAGGGAGAGCAACGGGAAACTGAGCCCTAAGCCCCCATGAGACGCCCAGCCATACTGGAAGCTGCTGCTCAGAAGTCTCTTTGCCGTCTTTTATTCGAAAACACTGCAGGAAATGCTACGGTTTGCTTGTTGTAGATACTGTGCAGGGAAAATAAAGGTCCAGTTTAAAACAACAAAAGCACTTCCATCCCTGGGGGAATGTATAGGAACAAGAATTAAATCTAGCAGAACTAAAAGCCTGTCAAACATAAACAGATAAACAGGCCAGTTGGGAGACAGGCACTGGATCATCATGGTGGCAAAAAAAAAAAAAAAACACAAGCAAATGAATACATCTAATTTCACCAAATTTGACAACACATCCATAGAAAAAAGTGCTGTAGATTGAGAAAACACAATAAAATGCAGAAACACTGCCAGTGGCACAGACGACAGTGGAAACTGTTTCCAGGGGACACTAACAAGTGATGAACACGGCTGGGACACGCTGTTGCTGTTGTTTGCGATCATACTGAAGTTGGCTCAATAAGTAAGTGTGTTGGAAAATGTGGGATGTGGAAAAGTGGAGTGGAATGCAGGAAGATTTATTTTGATTATTATTTATTTATTCCTGTATTGGCTGGACAACAAGCGTGTCCCTGCAGCGTCAAGCTGTGCTCATCACTTTTTACTGTCCCTGGGAAAAGTTTCTGTTGTTGTCTGTGCTAACTGGAGTGTTTCTGTATTTGGCTGTTTTCTTTTTTTGCAGCCTTTTTTCTAAATGCTGCTTTTTGCTTGTGTTTTGTCTGTTTGCGTGTGTTTTCTTAGGCTGCAGTGCATTGAGCTCTCAGGGCCACCGTACAAATATACACAATATACCCAACTAAAATAAATAAATAAATATTGACCTCTCGTAGTGCTAAGGAGTTGTT
The DNA here is from genome assembly GCF_051107435.1 of Chaetodon auriga. NCBI lineage: Eukaryota > Metazoa > Chordata > Actinopteri > Chaetodontiformes > Chaetodontidae > Chaetodon > Chaetodon auriga. Next base: position 25,603,298 of record NC_135083.1, read on the forward strand.
TTCTGTGAGTGGGTCCCTGTTCTGTTTATTTTGTCCACAAGGATGCATACACACATGTAAGTGACACAGCACACATCCCTGTCAGTGGTGTCACAGTGTTGCTCTAGTCAAAAAGTGGCACAACATACAGAGATGTGCTGCAATGTGCCAACAAAGACAGGGAACAAGAAGATTGCGAGCATGTTAACATGGATGTAAACAATTCTGTATCTAAACACTTTTTAAAAATCATCTATCGTTTGTTAGAGGTCAGGGACACACATGATGCCGTTTGGTTAGTAACACTGAAAGTAAATATAACTTTTGTTTGGTTCCAAAAAAAAACTCCACTGGGCCCCTTTAAGTACTCCACTTATAGTTCTGATGATGTTGCTTACCCTTTTTTTCCCTCAATGTATTCACTTTTGTATTCACTTCTAAATCATTGGAAAAGTTTCAGATCACAGTGCTGCCTAGTTCCACCTTTAGCAGGAGCATTTTCACATTTTCTCAAACTACGAATACAACTAAAATACGCTGAGTGTTTGTCTGCGACTACCCTGTTAACCAGTGTTCTGGTCCAACTCAGTTGCTTCCCCTCATTATGTCACACCTTAACATCCCCTTGTAGCAGCAGCAGCTTCTGTTTGCATATTGTGGGTATTTTTAAGTCATGAGACTTATTCAATGAATACTAGTTTGGCAGAGGTAATTAAAATGAAATGCAGTAGTCCTGTAACTGCTGCAGTCACTCACTCTCTGTTCACTGAAAAGGCTGTGGCCACTGTCTTTTTGGCAAATTGATTTCTCAAAGGTCCACCAGGTTGAGCCTCTGGGAGGGATGATAAATGGCGATTCAGAGTGAAACTTTGCTGATGTGATGTCTGGTAACATTCAATGAGCCCTTGCCTGTCACATTAAGTTTGAAGCACGAGCACATTGGAAGTGCAGGTGCATGACAGATTTGAAATGCTGTTTTCTTGTGACTATAAGAGGGAAGAAGACACTCACTCTTGGCCTTCTCATTCTTGCGCGAAGGCCTCCAGCGGATGCAAGACTTGTGCTCGTCCAGATAGAAGAAGCGCACCAGTCCCTTGGAGCCGCCGCGGAGCTTCACCATCTGGGTGCCCATCTGCATGGAGCTCATACATTTCTCCACTGCAGGGCAGAAAACAAGTCAGACAGAAGAAAAAAACAAAAGTTGTCAGAAGGGAAACCGAGTGTGTGCTGCAACTGAAAAACTGTGATAGACAAACGTGCATACAAAACATGTTTTCATTCAAGAGATTGATTGATTGATTGTGTGCGTGTGTGTGCATTTCCACAACATTCCACGCAAACTCCAATTATTTACTGATACACTCACATGAACACACAGCAATGCAAAGCAAATGCATTGGATATGCCTGTCATTGCTGACAGAGTTCTGCTTGTCTCAGGGGAGGAAGAGAAAAGGAGAGAAGATATACAACAGCGAGAAGCGATTTCTCAACGAAAAGCCATTTAACAAGACCTCTACTTCACACAGCAGACTATGACAGAACAACAAGCACGGGATAAATCAATAAAAGCAAGAGCTCTCTCTGGATGTGAGGATTCATACTGTAGCCTAAATTTATCATAAATCATTCTACATCTTCTAGGAGTGAAATGACAGCAAGAGAATAAGACTGGCTTTAATAAGGCGCTGCAAATCCTGAATGGTGGCATTGAAAAAAAAAAAAAAAAAAAAAAAACCCTCTGTCCTGTGTCCTTGCTATTATTTTGGGGGTGAATTTGACAGCTCCTCCACAGGAAGCTAACAGTGTGGTAATCAGGCCTGGTCTGGCCTGTGTGGACAGCCACTTGCCCCTGGGCTGCGGTTACACCCTATGTGGCCATATTATCAATTACCATGTGTCTGTCACATCCTATCAAACATTTCCCCTGCAACACGCAGGAAATTAGGCCAACTCAGTACACACATGTATTTGAATAAGGTTAGCAGATTCCTACCACACATGTTATTGAACATGTCTGCTGCTCAACACAAGTTTCTCACCAGGTAAATGACTCAACTCAGCCTTCAGATAGCTCATAACATATATTTTCAAATTTTAAGATATGCAGCACAGACAAGTGAAGGCTGGTGATAAATAAAGTTTGGGTTAAAAAAACATAGAGGAAGGTATTTCTCCTGAAACGAATATTTGCAGTTAATCCACCATCATTTGCAAAAACCACAGACTTCTGCAATATCGTCCTCAATGGCATGATGCACCCAGACATGTTAAAAAGACAGCAAACATGGTGTTAACACGGCATTAGTGCAGCATCCCGAGGCATTAAACTAAAACGCAGCATAAAACAAGGTTCTGTTGACAAACCTCTTTGCATACTGAACTCATGGGGCAACAATTTTCAGGAGTCAATGAAAAAAAAAAAACAGTATTAATGACCAAAATAAGGCTTATGAGGCAACTCCGAGTTCACATGTACACCATTGCTCAGATATGAATCCAACGGAACACCTGTGGGAAAACCTGCATCGACGTTCCACTGCAACAACTGCTGAACTTCCTACATCCCCACTGGAAGAGTGGGATGTGACTCTTCACTAATATTTACAAAAAAATGTGAATATTAGCGAATGGCAGTATAATGGCAGCAGTATTTGTGATAAACAGAGAATGTGAAAGCAGCAGAGTGGTCAGTAAACAGATTTGACTTAATGTGAGAATTTGCAGCACTCCTAGTATTCCTGAAGTTTCCCAATTTCTCTGTGCTCCTGAATTAATTCTAAATTCTGACATGACTCGTATGAAGATCACGTTACAACCTGGAACATACATCCAAAATATCTGCTGTTTAAGTAAGGAATGCAAACCAGCAGTGACGGATTGTTCTAATTGAGCATTGATTTGGCCTGACTGTGGTCTCACTGCTGAGCGCCCACCCTCCAGGGTATTGTTAATGTAGTTCAGTCCTGTTCTCCTAACCTTATGGTCCTGAGTAGGAATTCGATTGCAAAGTGCTCAGCTCCAGAACAGCGGTGCTAGTGCAATGTTCAGCCACCAACACACGCACAAGGCCGGTTTATAACAGTGAGCTCTGTGTGCAGCTTTCTGTGGACCCAAGTGGAACATTAACGGGACAATCAGAACATCTCAGACATCTTCATAAAGGAGAGCGTTGAGTCGTTACAGTCAGCAAGCATTAAAAACAGAAAAAAAAAAAAACCCAGCAGAAACAGTGGAATGTGTAAAAGGACCCACTGCTAACTGACCACACACCCACTGTAAAAGCTTTAAATGGCCAGACCAGGCAGGTGTATTTGTAAATTTCAAAGGCAATTCAAAGTGCTTTTCATTATGTGTTGCAGCTTTTGACAATAAATTAAAAGATATAAACTAGGAAATAAATAATAAACAAGATGCAACTACAGAATAGATAACGATGATAGTTTGAACTGGGAATAGCAGACTGCTTCCAGATGACCTGAGAGTCCAGCAGGGTTCATTAGACAGTACAAGATGCATGTTGGTCCTAAACAATGGAGAGATATAGAGACCGGCAGTGGTGCTTTAATTTCTTTTTTAATGACACACTACAAGCCAGGCAAGTGTAAGGATTGGTGCGATGTGCTCAGTTTTTTGTCTTCATTAGAAAATGAGTCATTTCATTGTTGTTATTTTTTAAAGGTGATTGGAGTTACGGCTCTCTGAGGGGCCAACCTCATTTTTCTAGTATTTCCACAAAATGCAACATATTAACAAAGAGGGCCTGTTAACTGTTAACCTTTTGTTGTAAATATAAATTCAGTACAACAAATCACAAATCATATTACTGAAACCTTTAAATATGGTGTCTCTTTACCTTCAAAGTAGTCTGGCAGTCTATATGTAGTAATTTCTTGAAAACACTTGATCCAAATTCATCACAAGGGTCGAAAATAATTTGAATTTAGGAAGACCACCAAAAATGTGTGGATGTTGAAGTACTAAAACTCAAAACTCAAATATGAGGTCAATTCTTCATAGTTGCTACTAGTTTTTAGGTCCAGTTATATCATTAGCATGTCTCAACTGTCCCAATAAATGACACCTCTGCGGTGCATGGCTTAAGACGCTTATCCCACGATAAGTGTTTGATTGCCTCATTATCTCAAGATTTGTATCAGCATGGATACATGTGAACTAATGTAGTGAATGAGCTGGTAATGCAAAATGTCTGAAGCAGTGAACAGCACTGTGTGGCAGAGCAGAACTGACCTTTGACTCTGCTGTTCCCCTGCCCAGCAGACACAGAAAGGACAGGAAGAATCAATACTGCAGCCACCACAGTCCCCACAGACCAGCTCTTCATCACAGGGAGCCCATTGATCCCACAGTACGCACTGTGAACCAAATCATTTCTGTAAAATTAGCCTAATGCAGGGGAGTCCTGCCACTGTGGCCATCCCCTTCGCCAAAATCAAGACATATTGCCAATTTCAAACTCCTTTTATTCAGACCAAATTCTTGTATAGCTGCTTGGCTCTAGATAATATTTCACATTTAAGACTTTCATAAAAGGAAAACGGTTTGTAGAATATGTTTATATTCCTCAAAGAAGGGTTACGACACCAGCTCAAGTATTGAAACACTTCAAATGACACTCAGCCTTACATGTAACCGACACTGACTAGATTCCACACCCTGCAATTAATATTGATGCACCAAATCCAAAATGCATTGTAAAATCATTCAGTGAATTAGTACACGAGCCATTTCACAAAACACACCTGAACGAACCAATTATCAATGCTACTGGTGATTGGTTTTCAACGAACCGTGGAAGAATAAAGGAGCATGTTATCTGCAACCAATTGACCCTTAACGATTTCACAGCTTGGACTTTTTCGTGCAACATAAATACAACATGGCTGCGGGGTGGCTTTTTATTGATTTCAAGGGAAAAGTTATTTCTGTAGCTGCTGGCTGACTGCAGCGCCTGATGGCCAGTGGCTGTAACAGAGTTAAGGCTCTGCACTCTTTCAGCTGGAGAGGGGGCAGTAATCCATGAAATGAGCTGCTGTCAAAGTTTGTTTGGAATAAGAGCATCATGACTCTGCAGGTCAGGATGGCACACTGCTGGAAACATTTCTCCTGACATCAATCTAAGTGGCTCCTCCTCCTCCTCCTCCTCCTCCTCTTGTCAAAGATGAGCTGCCTGCTCTTTAATAGCCATCACAATCTCTTGGCCAACATTTACCTCTGCTGATGTTGTCGCCTGTGTCCAGAGCCCCACCGTCAGCCCACCATGTGTGCTCACTGTACTGACTTGAGAAGGAAACTTGAGGTATCTGATTCTCTAGAGATGGAGCGTGGAGATAAGTTGAAAAGAAAGTAGCGCGGCTGTCTCGAGTCTCTTTTTGCTCTGTTGTCACATCGCATGAACACAATTGATTTCACCAGTGCCGTGAAAGGCCAAATCTAATCAAACTGCTACCAAAGAGACTTGTTTCAACGTGAAGCACACTCCAGTGTGTGGTTGCCTTGAACGCAATTTACTCACGGATGAGGAGGCAGGGAAGGAGGCCACGTTCTGCTCGCGCTCCCCTGCCAGTCGGCTAAAAGGAGAATGTGTGTGGTCTTGTGATGTACAGTAGCTGGCTATGTGGGGGAATTCCCTTGAGAAGTCAACTAAATCTTTGAAACGCCTTCCTTCTGTATTTTACTGAGGAGCACTCACATAAAAGCAGCATGGTTCGTGGGTTTAGGGCGAAGTGAAACCTGTCAGCGGAGGCTATAGATGTCCAAAATTTTACTTCATCAATCAAACATTTTAGTCCACTGCTACATGGCAATTAACCAACAAATGAAATCAGCGTAAAGCAAGTAAAAAATATTTCAGAGACGGATTTAATTAAATCACAGCTGCTATGTCTTTAACTACACAGAGACAGTGTTCAAAATATCAAATGTCAATACAAGAAGCTCCACATACCGAACAAAAAGCACAGACCCATTTAGCAGCAAACGGCGGAAGAAACGCATTTGACCCATTTCAGTGGAAAGGTTAGTCATAGCCTATGGAAGGCTGATTAAGCTTGGATAATAAAGGCTGGTAATCAATTAAACAACAGTTGAGTGGTTTGGGACTTTGTATTCACAGTTGGTGCTGAGGCTACAGGAGGTGATACACTCTTCCCGTATTATCTGCAGAGCAATTAAAAGAAGCATTCAACTCAATTTAGAACTGTGTCTTTCATATCTGTATGTGTAGATACACGTTTGAAGTGCTGTGAAAACCAAGTTACACAAAACAGAAATAACTAAACATTCTACGTCCAGACCTACAAAGATGGCACACAGTACAAAAGTCATGAACTGTATGTTCATGTCAGATGAGCACAGAATGAGAAGAACTGAAAACCCTACAGAGCAACTTTGCCAAGTTCAACCAAGCACATAAAAGGTTTGTTTGTGCTGACGGGGTATCAGTAGGTTACGCCTGAGGACTGGCATCTGGGTCAAATGCACCTCCGTGGACAACACAGCCAGTTTTATATTGTAAACAAACGGGAAAACTGCAGTAATATTTGAGGTGAAAGAGAAAATCAGGCAACATTAACTTACAACCACCATATACTCTGCTGCTCAACCAATAGTAGGCAGAGCATGATGGGATGTAAAGAGGTGTCTAACCAATAACATTAAAAAATTATGAGAAATTATGATAATATATTATGAGCTTTTGCAAATGAAGGTTTAAGGATAAATATATATATATATATATATATATATATTTTGGACCAAACATATTGAAATTGTCAATAACCTTGTGTGTAACCTTTCTGATAACCAGAGAACAAAACTGTTAGGTTTATTTTTGAAAAAAATGTGTGTGTTTTTATGTCGGGTGTGAGTTCAATGTGGGTCAAGTTTGACGGCCCCTGTCTCCTGAATGTTTACGATGTTAAACAAACCTCGTTCTAATACAGGTTAACATGTAGGAAAGAATGCATTCAGAGGGAAAGGGGTGAGGTCAGAGAGTGACTGACCTCTGATGGACAGTTTGTGAGAGAACAAAGACACAACAGCAGCACATAAATGTAACGCCTTGTAGAGGTGGAGAGAGAGAAAACAGTGTAGCGCGACATACACACAAAGGCAGTACACTCTTTATGAGCGGGGGTCGAGGCCCGTTACCATGGTTACAACATCAGAATTAAAGTGTGTATGTGTGTTTGTGTGGAGAGGACGCCCATTGTGTAGGAACGCTGGTTGTTAACTGCATGAAAACAAGCTCAGATCTGCAAGCTTGATTAATGAGAGCAGACAAGAAGCCTCAGCAACACTGGCAATGACTAAAAAAAAGGCTGGTTTCTCTAAATACATTTTCTCACCACTAAATGCTCTACTGTGTAAATCAACAGCTTCACTGGCAAGTTTTTTGTGTAGGACATAACACACGAGAGCGTAAATGTTTTGCATTTACAGGTGAAATAAAATTCAGTTGATCAGGAGTTATTACAACAAAAACAACCCAATCGCTAGATAAAAATGTTGATATTGGACCAGTCTGGAAAAAAAAAACATTACATTCAACAACTGAACCTTTTCAGTTGTGGCTGTCTACAGTATTCCCACATGGCAACTGCAGTATGGTTAAGGTTAAGGAGGGATTACAGTTTTGGCAAATAAATTATTCTACAGGTACGTAACACTTGGATGAGAGAAATGAAAATTAATAAATGAATAAAATGAACTACTAACTAATTTAAGACCGCCTAGAAATGAGGTCCTTTCTGCACAAAAGGTAGATAACACTATTGTTCAAAGAACAAATGGAAGTGATTTAAAAAGACTCTAAACACAAATATCATGGTCTATGGCCACATGACAGATTAACTTCATGCTCACACTGACACTCGTAACTTCCGAATCAGGTCTTTCATTTGATTTTAGAACTGCCTTCTCATCGCAGCATGATCTGTTCGTCCACATTTTTACCTGTTGAGGTCATATTTGATTATCTGAATAATCCTAGTCCTCAGAGTCTGCCCTGAACTGCAGAACTGACTAGAACTGAGGGATTTCTGACGTACTTCACTGACTCACTGTTTTTTCATACTCTGAACACTGGGTTTGGAATCATTTAGAAGACAAATATTTGGAAATTTGGAAATGTTTCCCTCTAGCATTCAGACTCCACTTTTAAAATATGTTTCAAGAGGAATATAGCAGTTTTCAAGCACATCAATTATAGCCAACACCAGTAAATTTCAAGCCTCTCCATCTCCTGACCAACTTTCTGAGACGCGTAATAGGATGACCTACATCAACACTCCTGTATTTAACAGGCACTAGCAGTCCTGCTGGAGGCCACAGCTGTGGTTAGTTAATGGGCTTAAAGCAGCCAACAGGCGACAGGCCAGGTAGCAGTTTCCCACCAAAACACAGATGAGGCTGAGGCCAGGTAAGATGAGAGGGTGTCACCTCAGTGACATGGCGAGCGACCTGCGTGGCTGTTGTCCTGCTGCCACAGTCACAATATGGGCCAAGCAGGCGGAGTCAGTTACTGTCAGCACACCAGGTTAAGCCCAAAGGGATTGCAAAGAGGCCATATGTTGCAGCCAAGCACACACGCACATGATTCCATGGTGCAGATGGTCATTTTGCTGAGGTGATCTGCAAACCTAATGAAGACTGACATGGTGGTAGTGTAAAGGTTAAACACACACAACAGGTACTCCTGAGATGCCCTTAAACAAGATGTTGAACCTCTGACTGCTCAAGTGGGCACAAATTGAGCGCATGAGGGGAATGCTGGAAAACACCACGGAGCTCATCTTCTGTACACTTTTTAAAAAGTGCTGAAGTTGTCAACCAGCTTGTGACCTGCAATTCCCATCATGAACTACAGTCTTACTGAAAACACCCATCTGCCAAGGGTAACAGGTGTGCCAAGCATGCAACAAGTAGACGTATTTCTGCGTATTTACAGTTCAGTACTGGGTACCAGTTTCAGTTTTCTGAGGATACATGTCGATATCCTTGAAAAGAAGGATATCATGAGTAGCTGTAGGTTGCAGAGGAGCAAACCTAGACATCCTCTAAATGTCAACAGAAGCCTACCATCTGTTCACATCAAGACACCCATCGTGGAGGAACGCTGGATGTTAACACGATTAAGACAATCTACCTCTTAAGAAAAAGACTTCGTACATAGTTAATTTATTCAGGCAATAGTAAAGATATGTTCAGAGTAGACACAAGCAAATTTTAGAGCTCAGTGAGAGTCTGAATTGCCACACAAATGCATCACACAGAGACACCATCTTACTACAGCCTTAAGTCCCCGTCACACATCCACTGCAGCCCTGAACTTATCTAGACATTACCCGGAGGAGCTGTGTGTGAGACAGGACATTAACAGGACTTTACCCTGCCAGCTTTTTACCCCGTCAGTGTGTTTCACAAAGCTTACCCATGTAGCCAAGCCTCCACTTGGAGAAGGCCACAATGCTGTTGCCTATCCAGAAGAACTCCTCCACCACACCAGGCACAGAGACCTGCATGCTCTTAGACTGAGCCACCTCCCTCTGTTTCTCCTTGTCCCCCTCTGAGGAGAAAGCCCCTTTAGCTGGAGGTCCAGGCTTGTCTCCGGTGGCAGCCGCGGTAGTGGAACGCATCAGGGCTGAAGACACTGGGCCGATGGGGAAAAAGCTGTTCTTCTTGGATGTGTTCATTGAGAATAATTGAGATTACAAGTTGCTGCCTAAAAGTCAACGGAATGTGTCCATGGAGATGTCATTTGAGAATAAATGCAGCTTTCGGTAAATTAGAGACACAAAGTCTACAATTACCTCAAATAGTTTTAAGTAGATGTTCTTTTTGGGTAATGTTCTATATCCTCTGTTATTCACCTAAGCTCAGATAAAGTGTCATCAATAGTATCACTTGCTGGTAGTTTCCTTCCTAGGTTCAAAGCAGAATCCAAAGAAAAAAGCCAAGAGAAAAAAAAAAAACATCCAGTCTCCGAATACTGTCAACAGTTGGTCAATAATCTTGTGATGTTATTGCTCCAACAAACCTGCTTATTGCACTGCCATCTCCTCAATATTCTTCAATCTCAAAGACCAAAAAGATGCAGCAGAATGTTTTCAAAGCTACAATTTGTCTTCATGCTGTGCCATCATTTCTTTATCTCTTCCCTCAGCTAGCATTCATCAGTTGCTCTGAAGACGGCTGGCTTCTTACGAAAGAGAGACTGTGGCTGCATCGATGGAACGGAGGAAAGACATGGAAGCACAACACACAAACGGTAACTGTGCAACATGTGTTGGGCGGGCAGAAATCCTAAATCCCTAGGAAGCAGTAATCCTGGTCTAGGAGATTTGCTAAATGTGTGGAGTGAAACACAATGACCCACAAAAAAAGACAGAGAGGAAGGAGGGGAGGACATGGTAGACCCCTAATAAAGATGTAGCCACTTTTATACTTCAGGACATTTTAAAGAGTCTATTTGATGTCAGGAGGGGTGTCCTCTGAGGGCTCCGGACAGACTGAGCTCTAATATTCCCACACCTGTCTGCAGGCATTACCCAGCTTCAGCCAAGCTCCACATGAAACAATCCTTTTATCAATCACCCTGCACTCACTCCCTCTTTGTGGCTGTTTTACTGAGGCTCTCCATTATCATCAGCGCAGATTGAAATTGATATTTCATTCTTTCAGTGTGCATATAAACCCTTTAATCACAAACTGCATCTCAATGCCATCATACCCCCCAAAAAATGTAGAACTGTGGCCTGAAATGGGTCAAGTTTCAGGCTGACTCCTGAAAGTGGGATGCAGCAGTCTGAGCTCGCTGAGCCGTGTCAAACAGTGTCAGACCTCTGGACCTGGATCTCAGACCAGCCAGACTGCTTGACAAGCAGATGCCAGGTACTGAATATGGAGCAGTTTTATTTACAGAGCTGACAAAGTCTGACAATGAGCCAACATTAGAAACCCTGCACGGTGGCAGCAAATACTGTCAGCAGCAGAGAGCCGAAGCGAAAGAACAAAGTTCCATGTTGTGTTTCAGAAATAACCTCATTCAAAATCACATTAACATTTCGCTATGATTAATAAATGCAAATAACCTGGCACTGCATTTCTTTTTCATGGATAGACATGGATCATGAAGTGGTTTTAGATAGCAGAGATTATAGCAGAGAAGGGTACGAAGTAACATTAAAATACAGCATCTTGCACAAAGTCTGGGTGCTGATGAGCTCGTAAATATACATGACAGCTGTAATTTCTCTGAATGATAACAATTTCAATGTTATTTAACTATCAGATCATGACAATTTCAACTTCTAATAGCATGTAGTACATGCTCATACATACTGTTTTGTGGTTTACCCTGTTTTGTCTATGGTTTTATTTTTTACTTTTTTATATCAAACTTTGTGTTTCAATTTCACACAGCAAAGCCCAGTTTACTGATGAACTCAGATAAATAAAGCAGAAATGAATGAAGAATCAAAATGTTTAAACAGCAAAGGAATGAAAAGACAATGTAAGCTGGGTCCCATGTCTAGCTCCACCTCCTGTGAATCACTTGGATCCTACGCCACACACACCAAATGGCAAAAGGCAGCAGCATTTCTCAACATATGGGGATTACTAGCTCAATAAATGAAACGGCTGATTGGTGGGGACACATGCAGTAGGTAAGACTTAAGATACTGCTAGAACATAATTTAAAATTATTTCTAATGTCAGCATTCCACAAGTTAATCACAAAAAGTCATAGCCACAGTATGTCTTTAATTCTTTCACTATGACATGACAGCAAAATAATGTGTCTTTCCAAAATCCTGCAAACATTTAATGCACGTTGAGTATTTCTCAGGGTTCAACCTTTCAAACTGAATACAAAGTGGCTGTAAGCAGATTTATGCTCTAAACAGAGGCGATCGCAACTTATCCTCAGCAGGACACCTTTCACACATGAGGAATTAACCCAGCTAATTCAAGTGATAGGCATGATATCGCCAGATAAGGGCTCAAAAACCTTCCTCTGTGTGTGTGTGTGTGAGTGTGTGTGTGTTTAAGGAGTCAAAACCAGAGAGATAGATAACCCAAAGCTAAGAGCAAGGCAGCAGCTGAAGTCGTACTCGTGCACGATCACAATCAGCTGGATTTCTGCTCTGCTGAAACTGAATCATCTCTGTGAAATGAAAGTGCAGTCTGAACAGGACGCGAGCCAGCTTCATGCCAGGCGGAGTGAAAAACTGAATGTGCAGCCGTAACACTGGACTTTCATGAGTTTTTGAAGGCTGGTAAAACACTGTTGGACAGAGATAGCTGAGGCCAACATTATTTAAAAACTGGATCTTTTTCATGTGATCAAACTTTATTCAGTCTCTCCCTAACTTCTAGAGGAAGTCTGATATTTAGATTTACACCACATGAAGTCTGCTCACTGAAATGTGAACAGAAAATATTCATTCAACTAGTCAACAAGTCATGACAATCAATTGTGGTCATGGGAATCCAGTCAATATGTATTCCATCAGGTGGAACACACTGACTACAACAAGTCCCCTCTTCAAACAACTAATACTCACCCTCATGAAAGCAATGGCTGCCAAGTGCCAACAACACAGAATCCTTTAATTAACTTGAATTTTCATTTTCTATTCATGTGGGTGTGATCTCTGACAAAATTGGGAAAAAAAAAAAATCTAATTTTCGGTTTCATCTTTATGGAGCCCCGGCAGGCCTAATAAGATATGCTTGTTTCTCTTGTGCCCACAAAATATTAACTTTTAGGTAAAAATGTTAATCTTATGTGTAAAAGTTATTCTGAAAAATTACCTAATGTGGGTACAAGATAACACTGCCATATCCCTATGATGGAGTGTCTGCTTAGAAATATATGAAACCAAATTATTTGTTAATGTTATATTTTAATTCTGGCAGCAAGTATTGTCAGATATTATATATGTGTAATCTATTTTTGCTATACATAAAAGAAAAAGTGTCAACTGGGTGTCTATTCAACAAAGAGCTGGACAAAATGAGAAGTCGCCTTTAACTTTTAACCTGAACTTCTTCTCACCACATTAAAGCTGATCAGCCCACTGCTGAGCCTTGAAGCACTGTCACCAGCAGTACCGTTAAATCTGGCTTTACCTTCCCACTGAGTTTCCTATAATTAAACAGAGTGGCTGACCTAAAATGATGTGGACTGATCCTCACCAGAGCCATGTGGGGCCTGTCTGTGTCTGCACAGCAGACCACAGGCGGAGGACTGAGCCTCTGCCCCATGCATTCATTATTCTCATTTCATTTGCTTGTCACCATTACGCACACATTAACTGAAGACAGAGGTTGAATGGCTGAGATGTCTTGTTCAATTCGGAATGCATCTAAAGCAATCAGCAGACTGAACAGGTCGACACAAAGGAAAAAAATCTTCTACAGCAAAACGCTGCAAGGAGATAGAGGGTGAGCCGACCAAAACATGAAACGAAAGGCTGCTTGATGGATCATTTCAGCGCCGGATTCCTTGAATGAGCCACTTAATACCCAGACTGCTTGAACAAAGTCGTGTTCTCTCAGAGGCATCTGCAGACAAGCAGGGAACCCCAAAGACGGCAGAATTCTTTAAGGAGTTTTGAACACCAGCGACAAGTAGACAGAACGTATCGGGCGTCGACGTGCTTGATCTTTTGCAGCAGCGTGTGTATACGTACCATTCAGTCAGGAGAAACAATTTCATGAGTAGAGAAGCAAAGAGAAGGAGTAAAGGAACCGTTGTTGACTCACCGTGGCCCCGGGGCCTGGCCGTTTTCCCGTGTTTGCCAAGCAGACATTTTGAAACGCTGTTTTCAAACAGTAAGTTGGGTTTACTGTGTCGTTTGCGCACCTTGGACCAAGTGGCATAAATATGAATTTTCGACGGCTTGTCATTGAGATACCAAAGATGAGCTGAGTCGTGGAAACTCGCAGTCTGTGGCATAACAGGCCAACTCTCAGGAGTCTCATTAAGAACACTGAGCAGGCGACAATCAGAGGATTCACCCTTCAGAGGGCAAGTCCTGATTTCCTGAAACTATTGTGGAAGTATTAAAAGTAAAAATTACAGTGGAGGCACAGCTTCGTTCACAAATATCCACACATGAGAATAGACGTCAAACCAGAGGGGGAAATTCGCCGATGCCAGTGTTCAGGTGGCTCATACGCGGGTGCACACACCTGTGTCGCATTCGAGCACACATGTGAAAATGGGAAATACGCGCTCTGCGACAAAAACAGCCGTTTTCAAATGTTGAATACTGCTGTGAGTACCGTAACAGTGAACTTGGGTTTGGATAAATAAGCAGATTTTTCTCTTCTGCTTTTATAATAAATAGAGAGTTGCGCCTCAGGTCCACAGTTTTGTTGCTTACAGTAATTTTTCACAGAGACATTTTTACAGCATCCTGTGGGAAACACACAGCTGGATTATGTGCACATTCTAAGCTAATTGGACAAGACACAGTAGCTAGTAAAAAATTGAGCATCTTGTCATTTTACTTAAGAAAAAGGGCATGTTATTTTGTAGGCATTCATGAACTTTAACCTCCCAGGAGACCTTGCAGCTAAGGCTCATGGGATATGATGTCATGTTTGATATTTCAAAAATGTGTACTTTTTTTTTTTTCCAAGCACAACATGTGGGAACTTTAAAAAACTGATATTTCCCTTTGGCATTACAAGTTGTGAATTTATTTTACCATGTTTAACAGCTCCCACAAACACCCACACATCATTTTCAGGGTATAACTCTGAATGATTTTTGATGTGGATTTTCCAACAAGTGAAACACTGGAGTGTACTTACTACTTCAACCTGCACAAGACCTGCATACAGTATAATATAATGCATTTTTTTGAACTGATGTTGGACCTCAAGACAAAAATAAATTCATATCCCTGCACAATAAAGTACATTGTATGCCCATTAGGTATAAGTAGGTCAGTGGAAAGTAGGCCAAAGCCCTGGTGGCTAATTTTACTGGGAGAAACGTCTGCTTGCACTGTGTTGTCTGTTTGTGATAGCAGTAAGTGTCTCTGGAGTCAGGAAACCAGTGAGAGGGCATAAGCACTTGACCATTAAAGTGGACACACGGGTGACCTTCAAGTCTGATTACTGTTGACAAGCAGTGGAAACGTGCCCTGAGGAATTCTGGGATCTCAGCACTTTGTCATTTAATTACTTTCCCCCCACAGAAAGAAACCTGTTTGCTGCTGTGCTTGAGTTTCTGCTTCAGGCATAGTTGAAGTGCACTGGCCATGGTGCTGAAATACTCCAGCAAGACCAAGCCTGCTTGTTGTGTATGTAAGATTCTGCCCTGAAAGGTTCCTTTAATTCTTTATAGTGCAACTGCTCAGCGTCTGAAAGCCACAAGGGCAGAGGGGGGCCGCTGATGGTGGTGCCCAGCTGCAAGTGTGTACGCAAAACAAGAGAAACTGGAAATGTGACGGGGGAAAAAAGTTAATGTTAGGATGTAGTCACTTGAACCTCATTAAAAAACATGTACACAGTTTGTGAGTAGTGAGTTAGTTAAAAAAAAAAAAAAAAAAAAAACTGTTGTATTTAACACGATTTTTCAGTTACAAAATATGTTTGCTGTTACTGCCCAAAAGAACTAAATGCAAAGGTGAATAAAATGCATTGCTTTTTAAGGATGAGACCATCAAATGGTAAAAACAACATGCCCCACAAAGAACAAGAACTGGTAAATTCACTTAATTATGTAACTATAAATGCCTGTGCAAGGCTTCAAAATAGGACTTCTAATGAGCGACAGGAGAATAAATTATGTGAGGTTGAGGACAATATGGTTTGCTTCCTGCAAATGATGGAACTGCTAAGTTCATGAACTAGTCTGAGGGACTAAAATGTGTGAAAGAGCTTGTTCATCCACTTCGGGATGCTTCCTCATACCTGTGTCTTGACTTGCTTTGTTCTGTCATTTTTCTGATTTTGGGATCCTGCAGGTTAAATGGCAAATGAAATCCTCCCTGGTAGACAAGTTGCATATCAAAACCAGCAGAGAGAGGAAATAATGAAATGAAATAATGGAAAGCCATTTGCAAGGGTGATGGAACTGAGCCTTTGATTTCAACGTGACACAGCACAGACAGAAATCCACATTTTGTTGACAGTTGCTTTGAGGGATTACTGCAGAAAAAGAAAAGCACTGTCCTAGATACAATGAAGGTGGAACAGGTCAGAACCTCTCTTCACACCAAGACTCCAATTCAAGGTGAAAGTCTGTCCACAGAAAGATGCACCAATAGTCAGATGAGCTTTAGCTCCAAAGAAACAAAAACAAAAACAAAAGCAAATTCTCAGTCTCAAATGTTCCCGGAGCAAAAAGAGAAAGACGGAAAGAGAAGCAGACAGTGCTTATTGTGTGTGTATGTGTGTGTGTGTGTGTGTGTGTGTGTGTGTGCGTGTGTGTGCGTGTGTGTGTGCGTGCGTGCGAGAGAGAGAGACGGAGAGAGCAATCAAGTCCCTCTCGGCAGCTATAAATAACAGGAAGAGGATATTACATCAACCTCTGCATGGGCACAGGACATATTAGGGCCAGACTAGTCTTTGGAGTTTATGACACCCTTGTGCACTTAGCATTATTGCTGCTCATTGCATGAAAGCTTTCAGCAGTCAGAATGTGGATCTGTTTCAAAGTGCACGCACATTGTCCACCATTCACCCTTTGAATAATAGTGACATTATGTAAAATTTGTCATATGGCTTTTTCAAATTTGTCATATGGCTTTTTGTGGTCCTTTTGATTTTTTATTGTTAAAGTAAATACTGTTTTAAAATAGGCCCTGCAGTTTTAACAGTAAAAAATGTCAGCTACCCTGCTAGCAGCCCCAAGAGGTGTTTATGACACCCCCAAGTTTGAAAGTGATGGAGGTAATAGACAGCAGAAGAGTGGTTGGAGGGAGATCAAAGTCATTAGGATTCAGTCTCTGGGAACCAGAACTGTTTTCATGCTAATATGGCCATCAGCTTTTAAAATATCGTTCTCTAGACCAAATGAAAACAATGTTACCTTGTTGATGTTTAGCAGGTATGATGTTGACCATGTTCACCATCGTAGTTTAGCATGTTAACATTAACACTACACACAGAGGACAGCTGAGGCTGATGGGAATGTTAAAATTTTAACCAGATGGTGGTGTTAAATTAATATTCAAGAGCCAAACCAAAGTTTTAAGGATTGATCATTTGGTGGGCACTGACATCTTTACAAAATGCATGGAAATCAATCAATAGAAGCTTGGCTGGAAACCTGAACAAACATTTAGAGAAACATAATGAATGCACTGACAGAGTCACAGCACACAGGCCACAAAGGCTCGCTGAGTGATGATGAGGATGGAAATGATGTGACACATATGCTATGGCCTTCACAGTCACCAGAGCGCAACCCAAATCACCTATATCAGTTTTGGACTTATGTGTTAAGCTGTGCCTCCATCACCATCATCATCAAAGCACCAAATGATGGAATATTTGGAAGAACTCTTTTCATCCCTCCAATACAGTTTCACACAGTTTGTATGTTTGTGTGTGTGTGTGCGTGTGTGACCAGGTATTTATCACGTTGTGGAGACAAAAACCTGTTTACACAGTCACATTGTAGGGACTCACCTGCCTTATGAGGATAAAATGCAGGTCCCCTTAATGTAAATCATTAAATTTTAGGGTGAAGACTGAGGATAGGGTTATGGGTTAGGTCAGGTTAGGTTAGGTATAGAGTTAGGAATAGACAAATAGTGGTTATGGTTAGGTTTGTTAGGGTAAGGCTCCAGGAAATGAACGTAAGTCTTTGTAATGTCCCCACAAGTGATAAAAACACAACGTGTGTGTGTGTGTGTGTGTGTGTGTGTGTGTGTGTGTGTGTGTGTGTGTACACAGTCCACCCACATTCCCTCTATGTGGATTAGGACTTCTTCAAGCCAACATGCATTCTACAAAAACAAGAGGGGACACTTTGTCTGCTGCCCACACTTTAACAAGAAAAAAGAGAGAAGCTTCATCCTACCTCTTCCTTTATTTCTTGTCCTCTTTGCCAGATTCAAATGGCAAACATATTCACTATCCATTTATAGAAGGAGACACAGTGAGAAAAGAGATGGCAAAGTAAAAGCCACAAAGCAAAAAGGCTCTTCTTATTTTTCACTTTGCTGTTTTTTGCACCAGTTTTTTAGGATTAAAATAGCTCTAACTAGAAGCTGGTTTTAAAAATAGAAGTAGCAGTCTCATCTGGATGTATATATACATACACACACACACGTGGCTGTGTGTGTGTGTGTGTGTGTGTGTGTGTGTGTGTGTGTGTATACGGTATATATGTAAGTATATATATATATATGTGTGTGTGTGTGTGTGTGTGTGTGTGTATGTATAAAGGACTCATATGTGCTCTTGACCCGCAGCTATCTACCTATCTGCATGCCTGTTCCCTGTCTAGCTGTTATCGGTCATTAAAACCACTGAAATTATCCTGCTGTCTGGATGTTCTGCATTTTGGTCCTTCCCTTGTTGCCACTCTCACACATCCCCTGTGAGAACTTTGGCCCGCTGGATGAAAGAGCAAGACCCCGGTGTGTAGTTACCAAACCATGTGAAGCTGCCAGATGGCACAGTGGCACAGAGGAAGCTGAGGCCTGCTGCTTAGCTCTGCAGGGGCACAACAACCATCGTGTCTGAGTGTGTGTGTTAGTGTGAAGTCGATACAAAAGATTAGCTGCAGCAGAATCCTTTGAAACCTTCTCATGTGCACGCAAACACACTATCACCTGCACATGCTCATATGCATGGTTGGTCTCTCTTTGAAAACCTGCTCTCAATCTGGCTAATGCCTTTGCTGCTGAGTGTACACACACAACCTCACACACCCAAATTTGCATAGAGTCTTCATTCATGTGGCTTCTATTCTGTTGTTCATACCCATCTGTACACTGCAAATACAGTGTGAACTTCATATTAATTGAGATCATCAATACTATATATATATAAAACATATACATAATGCAATAATACAATAAGACATATCCCAACAATGACATGCTCTGTGATGATCTGAACAAATCTGAGCAAACTTGACATAGAAGGTCGCTGAGTTTATAAACCCTCTGACAGGGCCAGAGATACACAACATGATCAGCCTGAACACCACATTTACATATAGTTGAATGCTAATACACCAGGAAGCTGGGAAGGTGGGGTGTGGTAAATCACGGCCAGAACTCAGTAATTGCACAGTAATAGACAGAAGAAGACATGTCAGTGCCAAATGGTACAGCTACTGTTATTAGAGATGGGTCATGGACTTACTTGATTGGATTCTGTATGAACAAGTGACTATGAAACAATTTCAATATCTGAACTATTGCCAGGCTCCATTTCATCGAGCCTTTACTGCAACTATATGAGTATCCACCACTGTGCTGTCATATTGTATTCCCATTGTATTGCTGCACGTCTCAGGTATGTCTGTAAATATGTCAGACACCAGAAAAAGATCCAAGTGTACTCTTTATGTACTCTGATCAAGTGGTGCATCATCATCATTGTCACAAGAGAAAAATGTTTCTTGCCATCGCTCATGAATTGATGGTACATCACACTGCTGCCACTAAAAGTGTGTGCATCCACTTGTTCTTTTAACTTCATTTTCACACTTAAACATCACTGAAGCTTCCACTAAAGACATGAAAACATCAGATCTATGCAGAGTGATGAGGAGTCTGTAACCTTCCTCACATCATTACATGAAACAAACAGGAATCACTTATTTCTATAATGTTTTCCATATAGTTGTCCATCATTTGAGATTTGACTGCAGCTCATTTAATGACATCATCTCATGGTTATGTGTTTGGGTCAGTCACTGTTTTGATTGGGTCTGACTGTGTGTCTTGTTAAGAAAAGAGTGAAAAAGAAAAAGTATGCACGTTGAGTTTGGGTCCTTTCTTCATGGGTTTGGATTGGGTCCAAAATATTGCACCAGTAAAGGCCTCTAATGCACCGGTTAATGAATGGCCATGACTCATCTGTATGCTACACCATGGCTCCTAATTAGTGCTGAAAAGATTAACTTAACTGGCAGAAAATCATTCAGTGAAAACAATTTTGATAACTGATCAGTTTATGGAGCAAAAAAGTCAAACATTTCTTCTAGTTCCAGAGGATAGAACTCTACTTTGCTGCTTTTATCTGTTGTATATCATTATATATTGAATATCTTAAGGTTGTTGATTGTTGGTTAAACGAAACAATATATTTAAAGATGTAGGCATGGGTTCTAATATTTAATGGATAACAACTAACCAACACATTATTCAATTAGGAAATAATCACCAGTTGCCGCCATCCTCCTAAAAGCCATTTACCCTGAATAAGCACTTATAAATAAATCTGTATGTGAGTGAATCACACACTGGACCCAGCGGGTGCTTTCTGACTGAAAATAGCTTTTAACAATACTTCACAATGTAATCTGTGAGGAAGGAAAAACTGTGTTTGTACAGGTAAAAGTGAGGGAGAGCGAGAGAGAGAGAGAGAGAGAGAGAGAGAGAGAGAGAGAGAGAGAGCAGCATCCAGCAGGTGGTCAACCTCAGAGCTGCAGGGTTATTAAAGAAGAGAGGATTTAGAAGATCAGATTCCTCAAGGGGGAGGGACTGTGCAAAGCCAGAGATCATTTTCTCAGAAAGAGAGTCTCGTGATAGCGCTGACAAAAGAGCAAGCAGGTGAGGAACAAGAAGGGGAAGAAATGTTGGCAACAACTCTGCAATTCCACCGTTTTTCCTTTGAAATTTCAATCAACTTTTGTTTTCCCTCCGTCTCACACCTGCAAAAGCTGTCACCACTGTATTCAAATCGACTTTACTCTGAGAGATTCACTTATGAAACCGAAGTCAACAGCACTCGCTTCAGTGGCTCGTTATAGCTGTAGTCCAAATGCACTGAATAAATCATTAAGTTGCCTTCAAAAAGGAGAGATCATTTGTTGTCTGGTGTTTCCAGGCTCCATTCAGCTTTTAATTCAAACAAAAACCATGGCTAATGCCCAGAGGCAGTTCAGTTCTACCGTTGGCTGTCTCATTATTATCATTACAATGACACACCAAAGAGAAACTGACTAAATAACCGTACCATTCATACTTTTAGCTTGACAAATGGTGTCTCAGCGATGGTTTGCAGCACAGTAGTGGGATTTTTGGTGCTTGCATACTAATAGGCAAAAAAATTTCACACAACCAAACTGTGACTCCATATTGAATCCAGGGAGTTGGCATCATTATGCACTGCCATAAGCCTCCTAGGGAACATGACGATAGAAATGTAATTTGTGTACGACAACACAATTGACACTGTCATCTGTAGGCATGAAAAGACTAAAAAGACATCATGTGAAGACCTAAATGTGTCAACTTTTGGTAAAAACCTAGTAAACACCTTCTTTAGATATACAGATGTCTCTTTAAAAGATTAGTATACAGGAGAAAAGCAGACAGGAAATGTGGACAGAAAAAGATGGAGATAACATGAGACAAATACGTTCTAAAAACATCATCTTAATGGGTCAGGGTGTCTACAGGCCTGAAGAGGTGGATGTTTGTACTGTAGGTCTACTGATGTCTCTGCTCAAGATGTCACCTGAGGACCTAAAGACACCATCAGAAGTACTGAAGATTCTTTCAGTCTCCAGCAATCGTAAGAGGCATTCTACAGATCTAAAGGTGTCCTTTTTAGATATCTAAAGTGGACATCTAAAGATCTCTAACACCTATCAATCCATGTCTATGAGTGTGACCGCCTGTCACTGGCACTCTCCAACACTAATAAAAGTCATTTACGGAATCACTGGATGTATTGCAAAATAGATTTTGGCTTGAAAGCAATCATCACATTAGTTTTTTTTTTTTTTTTTTTTCTGTAATGAGAGGAAAACATTCTCTTAAAGCCCACGGGTCACGTTTTCTGTTGAAGCAACTTTTATCACTGTCTTACGGCAAAATCTGGCCAGACAGTAACAGGAAGCCAAAACAAGCTCAGCCTGAAGACCTCCAGTGTCTATGAACAGGGCACAGGAGAAACACACTTCCTTTAGAGTCCAGCAGTCTCTGTAAGCCTGTGACGGCTGCAGCACATTTGTTAATTCAGCTGAAAATGGATTTTTATTCCTTGCTCAACTCAGAAATTACAAGGGTCTGCAGGGCATTTATTATTACAATACACACCCACTTTTCAATTCCCCTTTTAATCCCACCTCATTTAGCTTTAGCCGTAGATCACTCAGTCCCACCGTCAAGCCAAAGTCTTTAGGTCTACAGAGGTCTACAGATACCTAGAGACCCAACAGAACAGCATTCTGCCATAGCTGTAAGAGTTGGCCGACAAGACTGGTGAGAGGCTGGTCAGGGGAACTACAGAAGAGTGTTTATATGTACCAAAGTCTGACTTTCACTTTTCATCCCCTCTCATTTAGATACTGCAAAGCACATCTTGTAAAAATTCAGCGAACCTCAGCAGTCAAAGAGATTTTATTTCAGCTTGTTCCTAAACAAAGTGCAGTTCAGCCTATATTCACAGCTCCCAATGCAATAACTGTAGGAATCGAAACAACAGCATATTAGAGAGAAGATAGCTGAATAGTCTGGCAAGCGGCTGTGATGTGTGAGGAGCTGGAAACAGTCAGTCATCTGTGAGAAGTGTCCCTGTGGTTTGGTTTTCATATGCTCACAGGGCTAATGACATGTCTTGGCAATTTCAATTCACCAATGCATTAATCACTTTGCACATCTTTACCAACAAGCATTGTTTTCTTCTGCCTCAAGGCACTGGAGGCAGCCCAGAATGGCAAAATGTTTTGACACTAGCTTTCACAGGGCCTTCACGATGTTTGAAAGTGGAGGCTGGGGATTGTTAAAAAAAACAAAAAAAACACACCCACTGCTTGACACTTCTTTGTTGCTGTTGCAGCTGCATCTATAAAAAGACCCTGAAAATCACCTTCTCATTCACAGCGATGTCCTGCATAAATACAGTGCCAAATCCATTAAGCATCTTGCGTGTATGTATTGTTAGGAACTCCCACTAGTGCTCAACAACTTGCATTGACTCCCAAGCTAAACAAAGAAAATCCATGAGGTAGATTTGGAGAGGAGCTCAGTGAACGGTGATTAAATCCTGAAGCTCGTTGCTTCTCTCAGCCACAAGCACACACTCACATTGCATGCATGGTGTAATGCTCTCACTCTAAACACACAATTTCAGACATCCTTGAATCACAAGACAGCATTTCCCACATACATGGCTATTAACAATGAAGAAGCTCTCATTCTTCTTGGGTTGAAGCAGCGCTCCATATTAACAGTGTGGGCAGCATTTATGAATCCTCCTTATCAGCTAGATAAGGTTTTCTCACCCACATAATCAGTGCAACGCTCATTAAATCTATTAGCATAACAGCCAATCGCCAGTGGTGATAACGCCCCTGCACAAATACCAGGACGAGCGTCGTCACATGATCAGACTCACAGCTGTTAAGCAGCACTTCGTCAAGGCTTTGACACTGCGAGACATTTTTCTGGATGAGTGACAATCGTATTTTTAGCTGTTTGTACATGTATTCACCTGCAGCATGTAACAACACAAGGAAAATAATCAACAAAATTGCAATAACGTGTAGGGCCAAGGGGTGCAATGTTTCAGGAAGCATGTTCCAGATGAAGAGTTCCATTCCAAAATACATTATCCATATGGTGCTTTTTCAAAATGAACTCCGATTATTCCTTTTTGTGCCTGCTGGGTGGTTGATCAGCATTTACAGGCTTCCACCAGCGGAGCAGCTGTGCAGCTGAGTAAAGCTACAAGGCTATGTAGAAAAGAGTGTGATGTACAAAACTCATTTGAGATAACTCCACAGGGGTTTTTGGGGAATTTTTCATCTGAGACTTAATCTCATCAGAAGTACTTGATTCCTTTTGTTTTTAGTGGTTATGCTCTTTTGTGGCGATGTAACATATGGCAAGACTAATACAAAATGCATCAGTTAGCTTTACACACACAAAGAGGCCTCGAATAACCAAGCCCAGAATTTGTCACTGCTTTGCTAAACGGCCCATGTAAGCATTTTCTGGTATGACAGTGTCTTCCCACACTGTTACGAATCACTGTCACAGGATGAGTCATATGAAGGTTTCCTGATCTGCCACCTCTAATAGGTTTGAAAAAATGACTTGGGTAAGGTCAGCAAAGATAATGTTTTGTGGAGGTTAGGGAGCCTTTGTTGTCATGGCATGGTTTCCTCCAGGTAATTGTCTAGCAGAGGTGGTAAGCTACCTTGAAACTGATACTGCTGTCTCACACGGAGGGTTAGGGGTAGTTTGTCTGAAGTGTCCCTGAAGACAAAAGCATTCATATCTTGTCAGAATGGCCTCACTTAAATGTGAGATGAGACCCTCCTCTTCGTCTCTTCAAAGGCACTTAGTTACATACACAGATAGTAATGGAAGTGGCTGCGTGACAAGAGAAAAAGGGAGTTCCCTGTACACCTGCTCCAATCATGCGTTAAGATACAAATGCCTTTGGGGCAAAACCATGGTCAGTAGAACTCAACTTTAACTGTCCTGACCTCAACCTGACCTCATCTCCAGAAGGTGTGGAGAGGCTTGCATCCCTCAAGTGTGAAATTTAGTTGTAAAAATATATAAAATACCTGTGTTTATGAGCTATGGATTTAAAATGAAGCTTTTATCGTGTATTTTGTACTATGCTTACCAGCAGTCATTAGCTGCAGACCTTCATGTAAAATAATTACGTTATGATTGCGACATAATCATGCAAAATAAACAGAAATATAAGTTAATGATCAGGTGGACTGACATTTTAAATGAGTGATGGCAGAGAGAGTTAAAAGCAACAAAAGGTTGCTGCAAACATGTATTTATAAACCTCATTATAAATGTGGCTGCTGAAGAACAGATGGTCTGCTTCTGACACATCCCCAGTGAACACTGAAACTGAGACTGACCTGCAGTGCAGGGGGAATACGACGGGGCCGAATGCTGTGTATGCTCAGCATTAACACTAGCCTCACCTTTAATACTGACAGGCAACAGGCCTTTCACGTAGCCTGTTAGCTTACACAGCTATTTCACCGAAGAATCAACTGCATTCATTTAAATGAAGTTATGAGTTTGAAGTTGTGGGTGCAAACCCACTCGACTTTAATTGATGACAGATTAACAGAATGGAGGAAGTGGGAGGTGACAAGAAGCTGTCCCTGGAAGCTCGAATGGCGAAGGACACACATTTTGCAGTGAATGTTTGTGTACATGTCACATCAACCTCACACCTACTCTAACTGTGACCACTATTGTGTGATTCCCTAGCTGTGTGCAATGAGACATTATTATTGATTCTCGCCACATTAGATTTTTGTTTTGCAGTGTTCCCAGCATAAGCAGGCTGAGGAACAGCTTTGTGCTCCGAACATCACACAGCAGCTAATTAAGTGCTTCAAACGCGAGCTATTTGGTGCACAGATTTCCCTCTTTTTTATACTTTATCATGTTATCAGCAATTCATCATTGTCATAACTGATAATAAAACCAAAATTGCAATGAATCTTAATTAATGACGCAATGACCTTTTTCTGTCAGACCATTCTAAGGCAAAGACGTCTTATGTCTGGCACTCTTTGGACAATGGAGTCAGTAAAAAAAAAAAAAACATCACTGCCTGACTGTCAGTATCAGTCCCATGTTAGCAGAAGTGTAGTTTGAACTCTGTATGTGTAGTGTGTCAGCAGTCCAGCCTTTTCAAATGTAACAGAGAGCAAAACAAGATGGAACACTGAAAGACAAGTTTGTCAATAAAACGCTGCATTGCGCCTCATTGGGAGCTGCCCGCTGGCACTTCTGCTTTCTGACCCAAGATCTAATGTGACATTTACACAAAGGCAATATGCAGTAAACACACACATGCACATACAAAGACCCATGCATGACTGCACACACAAATAGGTCACATTACAGTTCAACCAATATAGAATTTTGAATGTCAATGTGAATAATTCTGAATGGAAGCTGCTGATGGCTGATATTTAGTGCCACAATTCATTCTCTTTATCAATTTAGTGGGCAAACTTTTCTAAAAACACATATTTACAGCATTAGATCATTATAACTGTATGTTGATCGACATGTTTAATTAGAACCAGTGCAGGTTAAAGGTTTCCCATAGAAAACCACTGACAAAGCGTCCTGTAAACTTGTAATTTACTGGTATTGATCACACCTGATGTGAACCACAATTCCTTTCTTAATGAAAGGACAGTATCAATAAACTGATACAGTGATCCTCCAATAGTTCACACGCACACAGTGCATCTTCAATGTGTCACTGTGCAGCTCAAAGCACATTTGTGCATGAATGTTTCTTACAAAGTCAGTTTTTCATGTCAGTGGTTACATTTGAGCAGCATGACACCAGGGGACACCAGGTCCATCAGTTAAAGGACAAGTTCCCATTGGGAGCACAAAGAAAATCTAGATTAGTCCTATGGCTCCTGAGAGGATGCAACATTCATTCTACACCACAATAGGTTTTTTTTTTTTTTGTACAAAACAATATTTTGATGACATATAGCCATACAGCCTCAACAGAAACAAGGCAACAATGCAGCAACCAATAAGTGTTAAGCTTTCACGAGTCTGGCACTGGAGGTAAGTAGTATCAGTGCCTACCAATGACTGGAGAAAAAAAATCTACCAATAAGCTTTGGAGGCAAATTTAAGAATGGGCAACATTGTTTCCCGACAGAGCCAGCTAGCTAACTAGATCCGCAGATCCGAAGAGTAGAAACTGAAAAAAAATATACAATATGGCAACAGAAATAACAACTCAGAAATAATTGTTTTTGTTTAAAGATCATGAAAATATTAACTGCTAACTAGCAATGAGCAACCTCTGCCACAGCTTCTGAGTCAATGGAAAATGCCATAAATGGCATGGGTACATCAAATGCTTTGACTGGTGACACTGGTAACAAAACAACCATCCCAGGCTGGCTGAATGAATGAAGAGACACACATTACTAATTATTTTTAATTGTCATTCTATCTCAACCTAAAAAGACATGAATTAGCCCTGCGAGTAGTCACCTGTAGGTTACAGTATCAGACACCGCAGTTGTGTATTTAACATATTTTGCTATGGTGCTTTACCACAAGTGCACTACAATTTGCCCCAAAGGGTGTTCTAACCTCATAGAACTTCCACCATGAAGCTCCTCAATGTGCTCAGTTAATCTACTGTTAGATTTTTAGATTTTTGTGCACAAGCAGTAGTTGTGGGGGTATCTTACTCTGGACCAATGTATTAGACAGATGGATAGACCAACTAGCATCTCCATCCTTAGTGTCTGCTGCTTGTGAGCCAGTGACAGGATTTCAAGGATGCCACATACACAAAATGTTGGCTTTTGTCATTGGTATAACATAGTGAACTGTGTGCCTGTGATATGACAGCAAAGATGATAACTACTGTTTATTTGGGATCACAAAAGAAACTGTCACTTGTCATTGTCATTTGCAAAGTCTGTTGTGAAACACAACAAGCTTCCAGACTGTGGCTCCCAGAGGCAATAACTTTGATAAATATACATAAAAGATTTCTGAACACAAATACCTTCATTCAGTTTAATTTCATTTTCATCAGTTGTTCACTTATTCATTTTTCCACTCACACAACTTATGAAATCAGTTCAAAGTAAAACCTTATTTCTATCCTACTCTCACAGTGTGTGTCATCCAGTTCATATTTCATGAAGATGCATTCAGAGTGATGCACAAAGTGTCCTTTTCAATAATTTGGACATTTCATCAGGAAAAACCTCTTAATGTTAGTGAACCAAACTAAAAGCCTGCGCTCCTCTGCTGAGAGGGGCAGGGGAGGAGAATAAGACAGTGCTGGACACAGGATTCTTTTGTCCTCCATATAAAAACATGAAACACTGAAGATGCTTTGAGTTAGAGATCATTGGGTCCATTTGTACTCTCTCTCTGGCACACTGCCAAAGTACAAGTGCAAAGACACAAAGATATATCCACACTGTGATTGGCATATTGCATTTTGTCATCCAGCTGTGATGAGATTGGGATAATGCCTTTTTTCTTTCTTTTTTTTTTTTTTTTTTAAACAATTTGATGTCCTTTTAAAATAAAACATTTAACAGCAACCTCACATTTGTCTTTTTGATGTTAATTGAGAAGGACAGTTTCTTATTTTTAATTCTGACCAAAGCCAGGTATTGGCCTTGAGAAACCAACATCCATCGCCCTTTAACTCATAATATTGAGACATATCACTCTTATTATGCAATATTATGCAGCCAGCTCCCACTGATATCAAGATGACACACTTTCTTACCCACTGTCTCAACTGCAGCTTTAATATCAAACGGCAACAGATTTCCTTGACAGTGGCAGGTATTGAACTCCTGCCCTGGGGCCTGTTGGGAAAAAATCCTTATCATTCCTGTCAAAAAGCCTCAAACAGCAACGTGAGCCTTATTAAGGAGACTGTAGAACTACATTCACGCCAGCGGGAACAGGTCCTGACTGATGAATGGCACGAAAGCATGCTCATCAAACACTGCCAGTGTCCCATGTGGTCTTTCAGTGTGATATAATTCTTAACGTCTTCTTTATGATCTGTAACACATTGTACAGATTGTGCCATAGCTTTATATTCTGCTAAAGGGGTTTAGCAATAAATGTAATGGAAGTGAAGGGTATATAAATGGTACTGAGGGAGGACGGGAAGTGAATTTTCACAAGTGGCCTGATAACTGATCAATATTCCTGCAGGCAAGCTGTCAATGGCTCATAAAATCAGGCAAGAGGGGTTAGGCAGCACTCCTGCTCCTTACTGTGATAATACCACCTCAGTTACTCTACTAAGAATGCATTAAGTGCAATACTTTATTCAACACTTACTATCATTTAAAGTATAAATCTATATTTGTCTTATTGTCAACAAATGCATGTGTCCTACTAACAAGTATCATTTGTGTATCAAAGCCTGATACATCTTCTTCCTCTGTGCTGAGAACTCCACTGTTGTCCAGAAACGATTAAAACACATTAACGGAATTTTTTCATTCATTATCAGCAAAACACACACTGTAGTTTATTTTGACTCAATCCCACATACACCATCCTGCTGCTACAAATATTCAGTTGATTAATCCGCTGCTGAAAAAAGTCCCCAACAAATGCAATATTTTGTCCCGCTTGTTATGGTTGTTAAAAACTATAGTGACGAGCTGTTTAAAGAAATTACTACTGAGATTTGCATTTTTTGAATACAGGTCCCTGTTTATTTGGAAATTTCCATTCAGATCTCAACCACTGTTGAGAAAAAAATGCAACAAAAGAAAAATAAGTTGAGTAAGCCTAAGTGTTTAGGGCGGACCCCAGCAGCTACTATGAAACTTACTATGAAGAGAGGCAATGAAAAAATGACTGCCATAAATACTATAGAAAATGAGTGCATCATAACTTTAAATAGTAACCATTAAAGCTCTGTTCGCGTTTGTGTTAAGGGTTTCCCAAAGAAAAAATGTTAAGAACTAATCAATTCTACAATGTGTTGTATTAGTGGTGGATCGGGCCACTTTGGTGAGAAACTGCAGCGCTGTACGTCTGAGGAGTATTAAATGCATTAAAGTAAGCTCACAGAGAAGATGACACGCCTGCACACTCCAGCATGGAGCAGCAGTGCAGGCATTAGAGCTCTATTGTATGGTTTTGTTAAGGTCTGATTATAGTGCTCGCCACAGCTTCTCCGGCTGCTCTGCTCCTGTGAGGCAAGGCGATCCAACACTAATGACTCGCTCCTTGGTTACTGGGGCTTGGGGGAATACTGGCAAGAATAGGAGGCAGGACGAGAGGGGTGAAGGATTGGTAAGTTGGTAAGCTCTGATGGAGAGTTCTCAAAGATATATGACTTCATTTTGCATGCTTTTCCCTTTCAGTCTGTTTTCTCTCCTCGCTGTTCACGTTCATCCTCTCTTATTCGGTCATTGAGGCTGACAAAGCTGAAATAGGACTTTGGCAACTGTTCTTGGCGCGAGGTTGTTAGCGTGCTGCCCCCCAGGCAGGGTTAAAACAGGGCTGGGTTGGTCATGTCTTTTAATGTAGTTGATAATTAACAGCTTGAGCCCCACAAAGAAAAAACAAAAGGAAATTTAATTTCAAAGAATCCACTCAAGAACTCCAAGCTTCAATCAACACATGAGCACCTGCAAATTTCAGCTGGCGCTGGAGATTTATCTGCCAGCAACATAGAGAGCTGTGAATATTCATGTGAGCATGTGTAGCTAGTGATAGTGCAGGTCTGACAAAAACTGAGATCAAGTGTACAGGAGCAAAAGGCAAACAAACACGATGAATTTGTTTTCATAAGAGGTTAGGAAGACTAGTTGGGAGGCTGAAGCAAGTAGAAACTAGTCTACCATCACTCCTCCTCTTTCACCTCTGACAAGCACGAGGAGCTACTCATCCTGAGCTGGCATACTTCTCCCAAGCTGCATGCATGTAAAGCGTGAATTCTTGACTGCTTGCTTATCTTACCTTGCTCTGGGCTCAGGCTGCGAAAATTGCTGGAATCATCCATTGGTGTATTCCCAAAAGAGACAGAGCTCCATGTGCTGCTAAAACAGGGATGGAGAGGCTGGCTTCAGCCAAACTACCATCTGGAGAGCTGTGACTATCACAGACATGCCTCGCTCGGTGGATGTCATCACCAGAGGTGTGACAGAGAATGCTTTTGGAGGAACTTACCTATCCTTTCCTCTCTCTATTCTACCTTTTTTGTACAGTCTTTCCTCTTTCCTTGAATTCATGAAAGCCCATTCTCTCCGTCTCTGCTCGTGTGGTGGGTAGGAGCAGAGACAATAGTGTGGTCTTACACACTTCTTCTTCTTCTGCCTCTACTGTACTGACTGGAGGGGGGGAGTGATGTTGCCTGGAGAGCTTTTGGAGTGCGCTCAGCGCAGTCAACCACTCACAGCTCTTGTGGGGGGGGGGGTTCAAAGCTTATCACCTGGGAGAATAAGCACCATTAGATGGAGGAGGGAGGGATGCAGAAATGGCAAAAGAAGAGAGAGAAAAATGAAGGGATGGAAAACTGACAGGGAGGAGAGCAGGAGGAGAAAGCAGAGAGAGGAAATGGACTGAAATGCATCTGCTGAGATAAAGGGGCGGAGAATAGAGAGAAAGAGGGAAGAGAGGGATGCTACAGGCGCAAAAGAGGCAAGGTGGCTGTGATTTGCAAGTAGCAAAGAGCAGCTGCGTGTGGCGTGCATGTTTTATTCAATATGGAGATGCCAGCCAAGCATGGATGGGTTTTCCCCAGCAGTCGGCCAAGAAAGGGAGGGACAGATGGGGCAAGACAGCAGAAAGAAGAGAGGAATAAGATGAACTTGTCTCCGCTATGATTTGGGTCTGAGGCTAGCAGGTGAGCAAGCAGCCTCCAACTCCAAATAGGAGGATCTACAACCAACTTCCAGGAGAGTCTGCCTGGTGGATAAGATTAAGAGACCAGATTAACTGTCAATTTACTTGTGCAACAAGATAAATAAACCTAGCTCCTATTAATTGGTATCGAACAATAAAGAGAAAATCAAGGATAAAGACTTTGACATTGATTTTATTTTGGTTTATGAAGGCAAAAGTTTGGGAAATATGTTAAATGTCATGTTTGTATGTTAAGTACAGAGCTGGAGTCAGGACATGTTAGCCTAGCTTAGCATAAAAACTGGAAGCAGTGGGAAACAGCTAGGTCTGTCTAAAGTTCAAAAACACACGTACCGACACTTCTCAAGCTCACTAGATTTAATTAGAATGCAAACTTATCATATAGGTTATCAGGGCGCTCGTGGTCAGTGAAGCCCTTAACATGAACCTGATTTTAGCCTCTTCATTTCAGTCAGATCCCACCAGTGGTTGCGTCATTAAATACTGTGCAACCAAGTGCTGTTAAATCTACTGAGCTTTCATTAAATTTTATTCAAGATCACAGTGTTTACCACGTGGAATTTTAAGAAAATATGAATACAGAATATGAACATATGGACACAGAATATACTATATACTGTCAAACAATGAGGACTTATTTTCTAACTTCAAAGCTACGATAGCTAAGCTATCTATAATAGGGATTTTTCATACTTAAAATTCAATTTTGTGCTGGCATACAATATATGTTGTCAGCAGCTCCAGTCTAATCCTCTTGGTGCTGGTCTTCATACACACACTTTGACTGAACAATATAGTAGTGGGGTGGCAACACATACAGTGGATACTTAATGAAGTGGAGATGTACTGACGGATCTTATTAATGCCAAAGCCAGTGAGCTAATTTTTGAATACCCCTATAATTGTTGTGGGGGATGCTGAAGAGGAACTGAAGCTATTTAAAGTCACGGTATGTCACTATCAAATACACAACACAATTTACACTATTTTCAGCAAATTTCAGCTATTGCATGAATAATACACATTGTGAATTGTCTCACCTCATGCATGTTTCATGAGGCAGGAACAACAAACCTCCGTTCTTCTGCACATGGAATTTCAAAGGCCCTATGCTGTTCTTCAGACTCCACAAAATCATAATGCAGCAGTGCAGGAGCTGCACCAACACCTGTGCTTCAACCACAAGTCAAGCTTCATTTATCTTTTGGTGTCTACATTGTGCATTAGCGTGCAACACCTCCTGCTGCTTGAATGAGCTTTGGGCATGCGACAGTAGCTGTCCTCTGAGTGACAGTATAGTATAGCAACATGACCTGTTTCACACAGCCAGGATCTTAGGCTTCTGATACAGCCAGAAGTTAGCAAAGAGCATGGGAGCAGTCCCTAAGGACTAGTGTAATGGTCTCTAAAGTGTGTATGCATGTGTGTGTGGAAGTGGGGGTTGGGCGTGAGAATCCTGAGGGATGCTGAGGAGTTGTAGTTGGGGGCTATGGACTGTACCATGTACCTTTCTATAATAGATGTAGGACAGATAGATTATGTAAAATATGAAATTGGTTCTGGAACAGAAGCATGCACTTGTTGTATCAGCAATGTATCAATGCCTTCATGAGAATTAGTGGCTAAGATGTGTACAGAAATGAGAAATGAATTTTGGGTGACCACAAATGTCTAGTATTGATCAGTTCATGCTGCATCTCATCACCAAAATCATTAGGATTCATTTCCTGGGGGGTTTGAATGTCAAAAAAGAAACAAACTATGTATCTACTGTATATTTTCAGTGACTCAAGACAAATCTTCTCAGCGTAACTCTTCAGGGGCTCATGTCTACTGCATGCCTTGAACCATAAACATATAAAGCCTTTCGTTGGTAGACAACGATTGGCATTGCGTAGCCAAACAGGAGGGGCAATGTTCGGCAAAATTACTGGCTTTGGTTACGAAATATCTTTGGAGGTTCTGATATGGTGAACAGCTAGTGATGTACATTTCCATACCTGTAAATTCTGCTTTTGCATTGCTTGTCGACACATTTAGACATTTTCTTTAGAGAAGAAAATTCAGTAATAATGACTGAAGGTAACGTTTTTAGTTTAGTTTAGTTTTTTAATACCAGTCTTTCAGTTTGGATTGTGTCTCAGCAGCAGGAGGCCACTGATGCTATTTGAAGGCTGTGTAGAACTGACTGATGTGGCTCTGTGAGTGTCAACATTTTGTGTCACTTCTAGGTCACCTGTGCTAGCATCTACCTTGTCTATTGTGTTGCAGTGCAGCAGGTTATCTCCTTAGCTCTTATGAAAGCACTGAGGATTGATAAACTCACTGTGGAGCAACAACTGAAGGAACAATGATCAGTAGGCTGCTGGTTTCCAGTGATATGGGAAAACCAAAAGATTCCCTCACTTACTGATTCCTTGAATCCTGACAAAAAACCTGAGACAGCCTTAGAAACCACAAACACACTGTTTAGGTCACCAGAGAGCCTGGTTCTCTCCCTTTTGTGCCCATCTTTTGAGTTTTTATCCTGTAAAAGCAAACAGATTATTGACTCTGTCTGTTTATCGACTCAAAGAGGTAGATAATGCTGTAGTGGTGGGAACAATAAACCCCACACAAACTAAATCTTTCCATTTACGACTCACATAAAATTGAGGTGGATTTTTGAAATGGCATAAAAATATTAATCATAACATCAACTCTGAGAATCTTGTTTTTCTCACCGATGTTAAACCTCTATCTTTATTGATCTTAAGTGAGAAATTATTTTGGCAATGAGGAAATATCTTTCTTATTCTGTATTATAGACATAAATATAACATTCTTGGATGGTGCCCAAGCTCCATGGACTGAAAATGTCTCTGACTTTTTTGAAAAGGCTTTGACATGTTCACTAGTTTCTTTCATGTTGTGATTGTGGAAGGAGGACAGAAGTTAACAACCTCAGCTGGATCAGCGGAGGGGCCAGCTGTGGCCCCTGTGGATTTCTTATTAAAAATGCATGTATTTGTACACGTGTGTGTGTGTGTGTGTGTGTGTGTGTCTGTGTCTGTGTGTGTGTGATGTACAGGTGGCTTGAAGCAAATGGAAAAAGGAAAATCACATTTTCCAGGCTATCCAGAGATATACTGAGGGTCATTCGGTTCAGAAATGAATGCTTCATTTAGGAAATAATGTCAGGGGATTGAATTTGTGCTGTAAGAGAACTGTATAAGCACTGACAAACAATGAGACATCACACATCAGATAGCGCAGGGCACCACTGAGGTGCTGTGTATTATGTGTCATTAGTCAGTTGTACACTGGCAGGAACTCTGATGAAAGAACCCTTCTGATTCCCTCTTAGAACAATTCATCATTATTCATACAAATCATTTTGCCTTCTGTTTGGCTTAATGATAGAGTAGGCAGCCATACTTGCTGTATGGTTGATAGATTGATTGGATAAAAGAGGTGATGGAAAAAGTGTTCAGAGCCTTTACTTTAAAATAGCAACAGCACAATTTAAAAATACTCCACCAGAAATCAAAGTAAAGCAACATTTTGACTGCAGAATTTTTACTGACATAAGAACACACAGGCAAATTGTACTTAAGAAAATAAAGTAAAGTTAAAAGTATTCATTCTGGAGATTGTCTGCAAGCTGTCTTGATAGTTCTGGTCTATGAGGGAACAGGGACAACTAAATAGTCCAGAATTAAGGAAACTAGAGTATCATATTACTTCAACCACATCATCCATTCTTAAACTCCTTCTCTGTCATAGTATAAACTGCACCACAGAGGAGATGTAGCATGGTCAACAGTCAGTTACGAGACAGCAGAGCATGGAACAAATACTGCTCTTTATGTATAGTTCAGTTAACAGCCTTTGAATATATTCAGAGGAGCTGCACACACTTTCGTGTTCATGTTTAAACACTAGGGGTGGTAAGATAAGAGCTCACAGTCAGCACTGCTATCTTAAATAACTATAGCGGACATTTGTAAATGGGACATATGAGTAAAGTTTAGTGTGGGAGGTGTTACAATGGTGAGATGTGTTTACAGCCGTCTGTGACTACTGATAATTGTGATTTTTTTTTTTTTTTTTTTTACATTTGAAAGCAGTCAGGACAGAGCTGTTTCTGAAAGAAGGCAAGGTCCAGGCCTGGTTTTATTTGACCTTTTGTCAAAGACTTGTAAAAAGGCCTGTTTGTCAAAGGTCATAAAGAAACAGCATTAATAAGCTTACGTATACTTAGCAATGCTTATTTAGTTGCAGACTAAATTAACTTGTTTCTCTAGTACTGCAACAAGTTAATGAAGTACAAATAGCAACAGGTAGTTAAGTTATGGTTTGCTGTTGGCTTAGGAAGAACCCAAGCAATAAAATGAAATTGCCATATTCTTTTGTACACCATTCAGCCCCATTGTATTTAACCAAATTTTGTTAAATTGCACTGCATCACAACAGAAGTGAATCATGTCATTTCGCATTGGTAGTTGCTTCATATATAGCTTTAATGTGGCAATGCATTCAGATGTGTATTGCATTGGCCTCAGTGATGGAGAGGCACATTCCTACTAGCCACAGAATGACTAAATGAATGAATTTCCTTACATGCAACTGTTAGCATGTACAATGCATAGGGGATATAAACGTCTCCACACCCTTATGAAATTGCAGGTTTTTTGAAATGTTAAGACAGAAATAGCAACAACGTAAATGCCAGATTTGTCCCTTCTCTAATGTGATCCTCTAACAAACAAAAATCTATAGGAAGAAAAGTTCATAATAAGGAAAATTAAATAAACCTACAACACCCTCATTGCATAAGTCTACACACAATTTCATAATGGTGGCTCTAGCTGTATTCGAAGTTAATCAGTCAAATTCAAATCCAATCCAGTCTGTTGGCTAATAGCATACATGAGCAATTAATGAAAGTGATTCTGGTCACTGATTAAAGACAACTGTTGCTGTAGAAGTTGCTTGAATGTTTGGGGTTGCATCCCCTGGGAGAGCTATGGCTCACAGAGGGTAACCAAGAAACTGTGAGATGCAATTGCTGAAAAGTACCAGTCAAGAGAGGAATATATGTAAAAGAATGTAAATGGACTGTATTTATATAGCGCTTTTCTAGTTCGACGATCACTCAAAGTGCTTTTACAACACAAGTCTGCATTCACCCACTCACACACACATTCATACAATGGTAGCTAGGCCACCTGCTCATTACGAGCTTTAACCATTCACTCACCAATGGCACAGCATCGGGAGCAATTTGGGGTTGAAGAAGGATACTTCCACACATAGACTGCCGAGTCCAAGGATCGAACCACAACCTTCTGATAAGTGAATGACCCCTTTACTTCCTGAGCCACAGCTGCCCGAAGGCACTGGATGTACCATGGAACCCTGTCAAAACCAGTGGTATGGCACCACACTGCAGAGATCAACCATCACAGTTGACAAGAAGACAAAGAAAAAAATGATCAGGGATCCTACCAAGAGGTGAACAGCAACTACAACAGCAACAGGGATTTCTGGCAGGTTCTCCTCAATCTTTTCATGTGACCATTCTGCAGATGTGTCGTAGGTAGGACGGCAAAATGGAAACCCAAAAAGGAACATCCAAGCCTGTCTGAATTCTGGCAAAAGATGCATTCAGTCGCCCTAAACCATACGGCAAAATGTGTTGTGGTTTGACGAGACAAAGGTTGAACTTTCCAACCTTAATTCTAAAAGATATGTTTGGCACAAGGCAAATTTAGCTCAGCATTCAAGCAATACCATACCAACTGTAAAGAATGGTGGTGGTGGCATCATACTTTGGGACTGCTTCTCTTCAGATGCGTTACAGGCTCTTGTCAAGATAGATGGTATAATGAAGAAACATCAAGATATTTGGGCAAAAAAAGGAGAGAAAAAGAAAAAGATGAAGAGGAAATTCACAGTTCAACATGACAATGACTCAAACACACATCCAAGTCAACTACGGCATGGCTTCAGAAAAGGAAAAGTCAGAGTGCAGAATGGAATAAAATAACAAATTCTAGGTCAATTGATAAAGACTTATTCACAAAGACTTGCTGTCATAATAAATGCTGAAGGTGCTTCCAGAGAGTATTAGCTAGGCAGGGTGCACTGACTTATGCAATCAGGGTGTTGCCATCTTTCTAAATCTTTGGAATGTTCCCAATGATTAAATGCTTCTTTTATCTCAGGATTTTGTTTGTTGGAGGATCTTAAAGATGGGACAGTTCTGAAATGTACATTGCTATTTCTGTCTTTATATTAAGAAAAAAAAAATGCAGTTTTCATAAGGATGTTTCCTCCCAGTAGCTGCATGAATGTAGGACACTTGCTCACAGGACTTTTCGGTTTTCTCTCACAAAGACAAACGCAAGGTACTGCCCTGGACAGACACAAATTTTTCAGAAACCAGGTCATATACCTGATTCCCAAAAAGTTGGGACGCTGTGTAAAATATAAAGAAAGAAAGAATGCAGCCATTTTCTCAACCCTATCCACAAGCATCTCTTCATGTGTGCATGTGTGCATATGCTCATGTGTGTGCCCTGGAAAATCAGTCACCAGTCTTGATAGAGTATGACATCAGGGGCTTGAAGAACAAACCATTCCTCCCCCTTTAAGTGTTTGGCCTCTAGAATGTGTGTTTGGGTCTGTGTGACTACTGAGGTCTGATAACTGGCTGTCAAATTCACTTCATGCATGTAGTGCCAGAAATTTGACAGATGCATTTTCTTTTTCTAATATGTTTGGACAGCTAGCTAAACATATTGTAGGCCTAACTGCATGTCTGTGTGAGCTGCTGACATTGGCTCAGGTGGTTATTCATGAATCTGTAGTCTACTGTTCACTTTAATATGGTGCTTGTGGAAGTGACAGCTGGGACAGCAGATGTCATGCGATTGCTACATCTTGTGTGTTACGTTATGAGTTAATTATCTGTTTTTTTTTTCTTTTCTTTTTTTTGTCACTTCCATAACAGTTTTAAGTGACACTGAAAAATATAACTGAGGTTGATAGATTAGTTTCACATGACTTCTGTCACCTCCTCTATTATGATGACAGTTCATATTTCTGGAGTGTTGCTATGTGTTGTTCACTATTTAGCCATAAAACAAGCAAACTAGACAGACATGACGGCTATGACCAGAAACCAGGATCTGTGATTGGTCCATTTCTGCCAACACAATTTTAATTTTGGTCAGCTGATCTTTCACAGATTTAAACAGAGTCTGAATCCTGTCACTGTAGAACAGACCATGATACGGACCGTTTCTTTTATCATTATCATTTAAAGTGAGGCGTGTTACAGCACATTTGAGGACTAGACATTCATTCCCAACTACAGATATCTGCATGAATAGATTATCAGTTCTTAGAGTAAGCCTATTTCATTTGGGGAGTGCTGCATTATGGGTTTATGTTGCTAAGCTAGCTACTTTCTTCACATCCATTTAAGGTGTTTCTCATAGGGTGAGCCATTCCTAAAAATGTTTAGGCAACCCAGTTTAACTCAATTTAAGTTTTTGATTGATTGTGTAATGTGTTTTGCTGCCACTTAAGAACATTTTCTGAGGTTTGTCTCTGAAGCTGCATTTGAGCATGACAAGGAGCTGAAGACAACATAATTAAAATCACATCACTAATTTGTCTACATTAGTACACTATTCAATTCAATTGCCATCTGTCCTGTTTCCAAGCCTGCTGCTCAGTCACTGAGGCAATGTACACTGGGAGACACCCAGGCCAGGTTGCCAGTCCATCATTGCTAACAACAACACACTTCAGTTGTCTAGGTACATGTCTGTGGACATGGGGGTAAACCCTGAACAACTCTGGGTGACCAGACATAAACAGGGGCTCTGGAGCATATATACCAGGGATTACAGAAATTACTTTCATAGACCTTGTTCAGCTGCTATCAGGCAGTGCTGATGCTTTCAGACTACTGCTTATTCAGTTGTTGTTTCACTTTTTGAGTGTTAAAGAAGCAGAATTAAAAATGGCCAAACAGCGTAAGGTGGAGTGATAATTGAGCAGTGATTTTCAGCTTCATGTATGCCATGTGGAATAATGTGACTCTTAGACAAATGGCTCTGTGTGAATGGCCAGAACGCACCCAGACCACAATGCCTTGCCAATAAAGCAGCTGTGATTGGCCATTTTGAGAGCCACCATTATCTCATTTTACCCTCTGCTGAGAGGCGTCTCATTATTTTCCTCTCAGTGAAAATGCGTCTTCATCATTAGCAGTGTTAGCTACTCCCTGACTCACCACAGTTAAATAGTTTGGTCATTGCTGGAATAATGCTTCTCATTAGACTGCAGAGAGCTATGTAGTCAGCTGACTGGTTGGGTAAATCCTCTGAATTCATCTGGCCCATTAATCAATGTTTACATTTAATATGTGGTGTGTAGACAGTGTAAACTATATGCCAAGGGGAAGAATTAGTTTTAAATGAACAGGGGCAGTGGTAGCCTGAAGACCTGGGCGAGCCCCAGTGAAGGATGTCATTTCAAATCTAGCCAAGCAGCAGGAAAACAGTGAAAGCAGTGGAGAAAAGCCTTGGGTTGAAGACAAATCAACATGACATTGTCATGTCTGTCAGGTCTCTGTATTATGTTGTGCACATTTCATGTCTAGTCTTTCCTCTTTTATGTTGATATCACTAACCTTGTGTTTCTGTTTTAGGTTCACTTCCTGCACGCCCTTCCCCTGTCTCGTCACACCTGCTCCCTGATTGTTCTCCCCACCGGTTTCCCATCTCCCCTGATTACCTCTTGTATTTTACCCTGTGTGTCTCACAGTCTCGTCGCCAGTTCGTTGCACTTCACAGTCCTTGTTCCGGCGTTTCTTCTTGTCATAGTCTGTTTCATATTCAACCTCGTTTTTTGTCTTAGACCTTGCCTTTCGGCTCTCGTTCCTGGATACCTCTGCCTGTCGTTTTTGATCTGCTGTGTACTGAACTCTGACTAGAAATAAAGCCGCTTTTTGCCTGAACCATCCGAGTTGTGCATTTGTGTCCACCTGTTTTGAGCTTTAAGTTCACGGCAGACATACAAGCAGCCAAAATATGGTACCAATATACAGTATATTACATTTGACTAATAACTCATAAAGAGTACTACTACAGCCAGAGTAAACCTGCAAGAGGGCCCTGGGGAAAGCATGGGATGTTGGCCTCTAATCAGGCCCTCCACAAAATTAAAGCATTACTTTGGTTATATTTTGAATATTTCAAGATTCATTGACAAATATGCACTATGTAAGCATAATATGATCTTAAATATTAAAGATATTGGGGTGCAACTAACCCCTCGATTGATGTATCGCTGTATTGCTTTGAGCTGCTGGAACTCCAATTTTTCTGAGGGGTCCTCCCAAAGGGATCAATAATGTCCAATCTAATCTTATCTAATCTGATGAATTATTGGGTCTCTAATATGCTCAAATATATGGATAAATGGCCATCACAATTTCCTCAACCTCAGCTCATGTGTTTTTGTCTGATCAACAGTCCAAAGTCCACAAATATTCACTTCACTATAGCAAAGGACAAAAAAAGCAGCAAACCCTGACAGATGAGAAGTGGAACTAGGGTATGGTTGGAATTTTTCATTGAAAAATGACTTAAGTGATAAATAAAATGGGGCTCAAGATCACTGTACAAAAGTGCAAGATTCATCTGGAAGCCCCTCTTAGTTTTTTCCATTTTTTCTGTGCTTCAGTGTAATAAACGTGCAAGAAATGAAGTTACCACATTGTAATTGTCACACATTGAGCTTGAGTCTGTAGGGATTGCTGAGGTTCCAGGGCA
Organism: Chaetodon auriga; assembly: GCF_051107435.1. Lineage (NCBI taxonomy): Eukaryota > Metazoa > Chordata > Actinopteri > Chaetodontiformes > Chaetodontidae > Chaetodon > Chaetodon auriga. The sequence continues at coordinate 25,644,695 of NC_135083.1, forward strand.
GTTGCCTAATTTCTGTGGTCAGTAATCCTTCATTGCTTAATACTGTTTCTATGACCACTAAACTGCTGTTATTACTGGTATCAATCAAACTGCACAGATGAACAACATTCACCCAAAAAAATGTAAAAATGGTCTAAATACGACTATTAATAACCAAGGGTGATCACTGATAGAAAGTAAATGTGTTTGACAGTCCTCTGAACTCAAGCTTTTCGCAATATAACACAGCACCCTCTAGTGAGTCCAAATCTCAAATCTCCAGCTGTCAGCAGAGAGTGAGGTTATTACAACTCATGCCAGGTTGCATAAAATAACACTTTTCAGGTAATTACATGCTTTACTATTTTAATAAGACTTGCTGAAAGCTTCTTTTCTAAAGCATCAGCTCTTTTCAAGATTCTCTTTTTTGTGCCCATGTCCAATCCTTTGGACTACAGTCATGAATCAGCCTCTTCTGGAAGGCAAATCTCACAGTTTATTATCAAAATGTCAGAAACAATAAAGAAATCCAAATTACATAGGCACAAACATGCAAGTTATTTTGAATCCGCTTTTTAAAACTGATAAAGTAACTACGCCTCATTTGCTGTTTGTTGTGGGTCCATATTTAAATGAAAGTTTCAATTGAAAACAGAACCTGAAGTATTGCACATCCCTCAAAATGGCATCTGAAGTAGACTTTTATTATTCTGATGTGAAAATTATTAGATTCAGTTATAGAAATCATGTCATGTAAATGGAGAGTTAATTCACTTACAGTGGAGGTCTTTTATCATGTGTTGTGTATTCAATGCACTCTAAGTATTATTATAAATGGAAACTGCTTCCTCAGTCGTTATTATGGATAGTTTTTATCTCCCATAATGCTTTAGGACTCACCTTTGGGAGCAGGGTAATGGCCTTCTTTCTCTAACTCATTTTCTCAAGAGGCAACCTGCTTAAACAGCCATTCTTTAACTCAACAGCTGTCCATGTGAAAAGACTCATATGTCTGCACAAGCACACATCCATGCAGCGTTCTGAAGGCCATGCTCAGCTGACACGTTCTGTCATGATGCACCTGTGTTTTTCTTCATACTGCTCAGGTGTCGTGTTCTCCATCTTTTCTACGGACAGCTTGCTTCCATCACCTCTGTAGCTCAATCGGAGGCTGTCAGAAAACTGTTGTAGTGAAATGAGAAGAAAACCCCTGAAACTGCGGAGTTACTGCTTACTGCCTTACTGCTTTCTAATAATACAGAACAGTCTTTGCACGCACCTTAAAACTGCATGATTTAATATTTATTCATTAACAATAAATCAACTGACAATGTGTTATGTTAGGTATTACTTATTGTGACAAAACCAAACAGAATTATCACCAACTCTACAGCTCCCCTCAGCTCGACAAAGCCTTTAAGCCTCTTTTAGACCATTGCTTTGGCTTTCCAGCCCACAAACTCTACTCTAATTAATCTTTTTTCCAAGGTAGCAAAAAGCGCCAACAAACCGAGTATACACTACCTGTCCTGGACTGTGAGTTAAGATTCTTCTGCCACACATTCTGTGATGTGATGTGTCACTGCATTGACACAGTGAAGGGTCCTGAGTATGTAAACCAATTTTCATCTCTGTCCATCCCTAACTGTCAAGACATTTCACTCAAAACATGTGAAATGTCGTGGTGACACAAAAGGAAAAGAGAAAATAATCAGAGTCATTAGGATACAATCTCTGGGGACCACGAATGCCCGTACAAAATTTCATGGCAATTCATCCAATAGCTGCTGAGATATTTCCATCCGGACTTCAGTGATGGACAAACTGGCCGACAGAATGACCAGCAGACAGAATCATGCTGCTACTATCTATAGTAAATAACACTTCTATGTCAAAACATCGTTCAAAAATCTATGTATTCAAGGAGCATGTGAGGAATGAGTCTATTCCCTGGTAACCTCTACACAGTGTAAGTATAAACTTGCATGCCGCCTCACTGCCTCGATATAGAACATTACATCAGGGAAACTGCAAGCATGGTCACACACAAATATACTCACAAATGGAGCGTGACAGTGCATCTTGATCATGCATGTGATTTAGTCTAAAGGTAGTTCTGCAGGAAATAATGAAAATATTCTCTTCAGGGACAGATTTGACACTGTCCCAGTAAGGCTTTGGGTCTCACATTATGTATCTGGCCTGTCTGATGTCTAACACTATATTAACTGCTTTGTATATCCCAAATAGCTGATTTACAGGGTTTTCTTCCCAGCTCACCATAGTTATACTGTATTTCTACAGCTTCTAAAACTGGAGCACACCTCTAAACTGTTGCACTAATGTGTGTGATTGTTTACATGAAAACTGACTCTACTTTATGTTGGAAGATAGGATACAGAACCATAATTCAGCAATACTAATCCAAATAACAACAACAAAAAAAAACATAGTGAGACAGTAGATGGTACAAAACAGACCACTGACATAATGACCAAAGACAAAAACTATATTATATCATATCATGTGTGTTATCACAGAGTTGTGAAGAGGGATATCTTTGTTTGTCTGCCCCTATGACCTTGCAAACTGTCATGGTGGAGGACAAATTCTCCCAGAAGGGTCTTTAAATACAAATTGGTCCTAGGTACAGGTACTTTGAGTGGTTGTCTGACTAGAAAAGTGCTACACAAATACAGTCTGAGCTCCAGCTCGCTCTTAGCTGTGAATGTCAAGATACGTGATTGGCAGCATCTTACTGAAACGCATGATGGGAGTTGTAGTTGACTTCTCTCATTATGTTTTCATGTCTGCAGTCTTATATCATCAACCTTTTATCCAAGAACAAACATTTTCTGACATAGTTGTTTATCTTTTGCACAGACAATTGCACTTGGAAGGACTCCAAAGGTCAATGAATATTAGTGCAAAATGAACTGGACTTGTTTTTTTTCACTGAAACTGACTCTTCTATTAATGCCTCATTCTTGAGTTATGCTGAATCAAGAAAAGCCCCAGCCCTAGCAAAGTGTCCTTGAGTAAGACAAGGACCAATAACCAGTGACATGCACAGAGTGCTGCCTCTTCATGTCCTTTTACAAAGTGGAGGATGGCATGGATTTCTTCTTTTAAGACTAACGTTTTCGCCATCTCAAATGACTAAATTTACTTTAAATGACCACACTATTAACCTTATATATTCCTTTAGTCTCTGATTACAGTACTAATTTCACCTGAAGGTAGAGATATACAAAAAATATGCTTATTTTTTTTGCTCTGTATACAGTCACATAGATTCTTGCTGGCAAACGATGTTAACATTTTTTTTTTCCAACAGTGCACATACTGTGTGTAAAATCAGTGTGTTCATGTAGCCACAGGTGCACACTAGTAAATCATTCTGATTTCTCTAAAATGAATGGAGCAGATGTGTCTTGGATGGGCAGATATAAAATAAGGGGAACCCGGTTGTCAGGTATACAGTATAATAGATTCATGACCTGGTTTTTAGAGAGTTTATGTGAAAAAGTCAAGTGCAAACTGTTGTCCTCAACATTTATTGGAAGTGTGTTTCTGCTGTGCAGCAACCCAAAAAGTGGGAACCAAAGAGATCATCTCCAAACCCAAACTATGGCTTAGATTCTTTAATGCCACACACTAAATGTCAGATAAACATTTGACTTTTCGTGTCAAACAACATTTGGAGCATTTACTAGTTTCATTATTAACTTCTACAGGGCAAGTGGTGCATGTCCAGGATAGAGCATTGGGATGAAGAATGGACAGGTTTTCTGAGACTCTCCAGTTTGCAAATCTGCTTACTCAAAGCCAGTCATCTTGGACATATAAATGTCATCATTGCTGGGCTTTACACTGACTGATGGAAGCGCTCTGAAGTCTTTAAGCTCACATGACTCACAGACCCACTTTCACAGGCTCCGGTCTCCACTGTGTAATTATGACATTAGCCCAAACAGCAGAGATTTGTAATACCCAGACATTAGCTCTCAGCTGCACACTCATCCTGACATGGTAATACCAATTCACATTCAACTGTGAAGGGAAAAGAGGATATGAGATTTTTTTTTAATTTTAACAAGGACTTTTTGCTCTGAAAAAGAACTGACTTTCCTGAAACATACGTCAGCCTCAGACTGACTCCTTTTTGATTTTTCTGGTGTGTGCATGTAAGTTCAGATACTGACATGACAAGCACTTGATATGAATTCCTACTGTGTGTGTGTGTGTGGGGGGGGGGGGGGGGGGGGGGGGGTGTCTGTAGGAGATGGTTACTCCCTTTGATGTCTGGTTAACCAAGTGCTCCCTCTATTGCACTGAAATAAATCCGAAAGACACAGATGTTCTTGTACAAATCCCATCAACCCACCCAGTAACACTGGCTGTCATCACTGTGTGTGTGTGTGTGTGTGTGTGTGTGTGTGTAGGTGTGTATGTGTGTGTGAGAGATCCAAATCATTTTGTCTCATCTGTCCATGAATGCAGCCAAGATGTTTCTTCATGCTATGATCCTTTCTCACATGTGTTACAGTATCACATGTGACAGACTGGAGAAACAGTCCTTAAACCACTGAACCAGCCTTTGTATAAACACATTTTGGATCATCATCATTATAGTGACATAATGGGTGAATGTCATCTCCTGAGCTCTGAGGATTTTAGACTTTTGTGAAATTTGTGTCTTATGTAGAAAATGTTAAATGGCTTAGACCTTTGTCTATTATATTACTTTATTTATGTTTAGAGGGGAACTCAAGAAAATAGTAGTAGTAGTCCGTAAGAGACTCTACTGTACCCCTTCATTGCACTGCCGCTGGGCAGTCCATTACCTGAAGGCCACAACTCAGTGGAATGCCTTATGATTCTCAGTAGCCTTCAAGTCTAATTAAAACATCTGCTGAACGCTGCTCCACTTCATAATCACTAAATTTGCATTTTTCATTTTGCTTTGTACACAAATATCCTTGCATTAAATTTGTCAAACATGCACTTGTTGCTGTATGTTGTTGCTGTAATTGCAGCTGATTAGATAGGCTGAGAAAGTACATGGGACCAGGCTGCTGAGACTGAGAATAACTTCTTACAGTGGTCTGTGGTGGTCTGTGGCACAACTACAAGCATTTGCGATCTCTTCGCTCAGGCTGTCCCGTTGCTGTCAGTTTTTTGTCGGCCACAGCAGAGAATTTACATGTGAACGTGATAATCTCAGGTATCATCTGTTATCTCTCCACTCTGACAAACACAGCTTTACCCCCTGCTTGTGCAGCCTGAGCTGATTTGTTGCCCACTTTTTGCGAGGACTCGCTGAGAATATCAAGTGATTCCAAGTCAAAGGGCTAAGAGTCCATATGTCGTTGATGTTAAAGTCAAAGTCAAAAGTTTCTTTTTGTCAAGTCAGGTTTAAAGCATCTGATTCATGACTGACATCCAAGCCATGTGACTTGAGTAAATGCTATTCTAATATTCAATGATTTTTATTCAAGTCTGGAATGATTGGCATAAACAAAATAACATTTAATCAGTGAATTAACATCACATCTTTTGTGATTGGGCCAACATGGCAGACAAGGCTCAGACAGTTAGTCCATTTTTATTTGACTCAGACATTTTCTTACAGCTACATTTATAGTATTTGTGGAAACAGTAGAAAAAGGAGACATATTCTGTATCTACAATTCATGGGCTGATAGCAAATTCTCTTCAATGTGTGAACTCAGCAGCAACAACACATAACATTCTCCAGCAGTTAATGTTGCCATGACAATGATGTCAACCATAGGGAAATAAGCCACATTAAAAACACATTCATCTGGGCACAGGATCGCTGTGAATGATCTCCAGCAACACTGTATATTCAATGCCACTAACATTTTGATCATACTGATCAACAGAACATCTATTCAGAAAATGATACACTAATAACAATAACAATGAATTGTGGGCTAACACGAGGTAGACGCTGGGTTCAGTCTGGAGGTTAAGACACCCTGCACTGTTGCACTTGCTCATAATTTAAGGTTGCTTATCACAGACAGCTGCTTTCAAAATGCTGAGACCTGTCACAGGTAATTCATTGCAGTTGCATCTGAAATTGATTTTAACCTGTGCTGAAGAGAAAAATAAGGACTTCCTTTAAATCATGTAGAATGAATCAATAGCAACCTTTCCCCAATAAACTATATAATACTGTTTGACCTCATGGTCATTCACAGCAACTGGCGATTATTATTATGGAGCTTCAACCGGGTGTGTTTTTATATTTGTTGGAGCCACTGTGTGTCATCATAATGCCTTTGCTGTCCTAGCTGCTGTAGGAGGTGGACTGCTCCGCTGGGCTCAAACACAGACATCCCTATTAATGATAATGGCTCAGCCTGTAATGCAGTGAGTCAAGTGATGTATGAAAGTGATTATCAGGCCTATGGGCCTGCCAGTACAATGTTGTACACACCCTTTCTATATGGTCCTTTGTTTGGCTTTCTAAAGCTTTCCTGCTGCATTGCAGACATGGCCAATGTTCAGTGTAACTGAAGCCACAGAGTGAGGAGGAGGCTGGCATACACTGAACACTGTTGCTCTTGTTTGAGCAATGTTGTCTAAAAGCTACAGTCACCAGCTTTTTTAGGAAATTACTGAGGCTGACAGCCACAGACAGGATAGGTAAGTCAGACATTACCGTGAGACTGACTGTCACATTGTTAGTGTTGGTCTTTTACTGAGAAAACTAATGGCACTAGCCTTATAACTGTTTCCCAAGACTGAGAAACTTCCAGCAACTTTGCAAGGGGAGGCTGAAAATCTTGGAAAAAACAGGTAAAAAATTCACAAACCCTCCCTTCACACTATCCGTTACAGTGGATATTTCGCTTCTGTTTCTGTAATCACTGTGGAATGTGTGTGTGTGTGTGTGTGTGTGTGTGTGTGTGTGTGTGTGTGCATGTGGGCAGTGTGCTGAGTCCTGTATTGTGGAGATTGATCACAGTCCTTTGAATGATGTCATGGTGCTCATTAGCTGCTTAATTTGCTTTCTCAGCTCAGTTAATGGGAACAGATTAGCCACCAATTCCACCACGGGCTTCAGACATGCCCTGCTAATTATTAATTATGGTCGACAGCATCAGTGTGTTTGAATGCCTCTCTCTCGCTCTCTCTCTCTCTCTCTCTCTCTCTCTCTCTCTCTCTCTGTGTGTGTGTGTGTGTGTGTGTGTGTGTGTGTGTGTATGCGGGTGTGTGTGAGGAGAGGTAGGAAGTAAGACTGAGTGTTTGTGCAACTTAAATGCTGCAGGAAATTCAATTAGAGACAAGGTGGGCCATAAAATGAGTCTTCATGATAGTGTGGAGCTTTGCTCAGTACTAAGAGCTCAGTAATTGTAGCCTCTCACAGTAACGGTAATTTCCAGTACACAATCACATTCCAGATGCTGACTGCACAACATGTTTATCCAAACTAAATGTTGTGAAATATTCAACCATGCTCATGGAAATATAAGTTTAGACCCATCCAAACCCCAGAATATGGTGTGTGGGGTTTAACAGAATGTCAGTGAGCTGCTCTAATTAGAAACAAAGGCTCACATTGAAGAGTCATAATACTACGACAACGAAGACCTGGTTTCATTCATCATCCATCATGAGAGACAGATTACATAGGAGCAGGGAGGACAGAGCATTCTGTCAGTTTAAGTGTCCAAATGAAGGATGTAGACAATCTAGTGAAGGTTTAGCTTCACAAGTGGAGTCGTCTGGCACAAGCACCAGATTATCATAGCAAAGCAAAGCAAACAAGTTACAGCAAAGGAACAGGACATAAAGAGCTCATAGCAAGTTCTGACATCAAAACCTACTGAGAGTTTGAATACCTACACTCATTCACAAACTGACACTGCTAACACAAAGTTGTTTCCTGTGTTGTTAGCTAACGACAGCTACAGCACCGGTAACTTAAAAGTGTAATCCACTGATTAACATTTCACTCCTATAACATAGTCAGATCTGCAATTGGCTGGTGACCAGTTCAGGGTGTACCCCGCCTCTCGCCCATTGCCAGCTGGGATAGGCTCCAGCCCCCCGCAACCCCGAAAGGGATGCACGGGCATAGAAGATGAATGAATGAATGAACATAGTCAGACTTGCAATAGACAGTTAAAAAAAAAAAAAAGTCTAAATCAGTGCAGCAGAAGATATCGTCTCTTTTATTGTACATGTTCCTCTTCCTTGTCAAAACCTGGCACCTCCAATTTGCATATTTGTGATGTCATTACTCCTTTAGATATTTACAACATTTTAAAACATTTGGGGAAAAAGCTACATTTCACTGACTCTATCTTAATCATTAGTTATAATTATTTTTCCAGTTGCTATCATCTCGTATATTAATCCAAATGTGCCCTAATTAAAAAAAAAAAAAAAAAGTTTATTTGAAGGCTGCTGTATTGACTGTGGGGCTGAGGTGTCATGAATCAAGGGTTCATCCACTTGAATAAACACACTCCTGTAAAGTCATCCAGACCACCACACAACCTGACCGTCAACAGTTCAGTCTGAGATTCAGATGCGTTCTGCTGGTGGCAGCTTATGTAGTCTGGAGCCTCCGGCCTGCAGAGGTCGGATGAGCTCACTTCTCTCTAACTTCACACCCCCAGACTGCTTTCAGTTTTAATCTTGTAGTAACAGATGTTGACTCAAGTGACATCACTTGACAGGACATTTATCAGACTTCACACAGCTCCCTCTGGAGACAGGCAGCAGCATTTGAAAACAATGAAGAACCTGCGAAAAGAATCTGCTATTAAAGTCAGACTCTCATAACCAACATCTTGTGAATTTCTCTTTTGCCATTTTCCACCACTCTACACAGCACAGGACTGTACAAATTGTCCCCACTGCTGAATGCTAACGCTACATCAGAAGCTAAAGGTCACACAAAGCTGTGAAAAATATTCAGGTTACATTTTCTTCAAGGACTCCCACTTCAGAATCCAATCTGTCCTCAAAGCCCACATGCTCTTCTATTGATACCTGCTTTGTGCGGGAATCCAGACATCCAGACTTCAGACCAAAAAAAGAAAAGGGAGGTTAGACTTGTACTTTGCTTTGTGTTCAGTATGACATAACCAAAACACATCAAGGCCGACTGCATTGCAAAAATTAAAAAGCCTTTCACAGATGGACTTAGTGCCAACATTCAACTCACAGTTGTCAGCAGGACATGAGTTTCTTTCACCATAGCCTGAGGGAACAGGCACTGTGTGTACTGTGTATGCCTCTGTGTGTGCACTTCATACAATATATTGCACGTGTGCATAAGTGCAGGTAAGTGCTTGAGCTCAACCGACTGAGGTGAAACAGCATCTGTCTCTTGCGGGATTCATTTCGCCTGTGTGACTTAAATCAAGCAGATTAAAACGATACATGACTGTCTCTTTCTCTGCATCTACAGTATTCATCTGTGTGTTTTTCTCCCGTCGTTCAAAAGTCAGTGGGACACAGTTCATAGCAGTATTGAACAGAAGAGCCTATTGGACACGTAGAAAGAGCAGTGAAGAACGCTGACCTCCTGGCCCCAATATTCTGCCTCTAGCACAGTCTGAGAAGAGTACATGCTGACCCCCTCCCACCGACATCTTCTCTTTTTCTCAACAGTCACGGCTCATGGCCATATGAATTGTCTAAGAGTAAAAAGGTGAAAATTATCTGGATTATTGAACCACAAAAAGAAATCCAACCGGGTGTTGGATTATTTAAACTCTTCAGTAGCAGACCATTGTCCATGACATACTGCACTAACCTATATGTTCTGAATTAACAATGGTTTAGTTGACTTCATGTGATATGTAAAGTGCTGCTCATTGAAATGAACCTACAGAGAATTCTGGCTTCATAAGCCCGATAAAAGTAGCTAAAAAGAAGCTAAGAAAACATACAATGTAATTAGAGAATAGAAGAATCAAATATGCATTGTCCAAAAAAGTAACGTTAGCTGACAGAAAAAGAAAAAAAAAAAACCCTTGCCTGAGGGTCATTTTGCTCTGCCACAGATTTTGCAGTACCTGCCTGCTCTGATTGGTCATTCTCAGTGTTCTGATTTGTCCCCTCCTCCCTGACATCAGTCCAAGCATCAACTACTGCCTGCTGCAGATCCCACTGGAATAAATGCTATTGTACGCTGCCTCATACTTTAAAGTGTAAGATGCACGTTGTTAATCATTAAACAACAATCATTAATCATTAAATATTTGAATCTCCCCTCGAAATTCTGCCTCTTTCTCCTGCTCTCCATGACAACATTTTAACCCCCAGTATGTACAGTAGCCTGCTCTAAAGCAACAGGCCAGAACATGTGCAGGAAAACTATTACTGTTCATTAGATAATAGATGTGAACAGCATGTACTGTAGAATCTGGATGTAATACATCAGCTGGACTGATTAGCTTTGGCTGATTTGACACTTGTGAATGCTCTGCTTTTTTCTAATGTTAAAAGAGGATGCAGCATCTGAAAACAACAAAGCAGTTTAACTTAACATCCAAAACAAAGGTTGATTTATCATCTCTAGCTAATGCTGTGAACCTTATTTCTTCAGTTGTTTCTATTTTGTCATAGTTTAGACCAGTGATATTGGATAGTGTTATCACTGGGCTGACTGCTCTCTACAGTAGAGGTGACACTTCGTCGTTTGCTAGACATGGTGTTGCAGAATGTTTTCATTGTGGACGCTGTTGTAGCAGAGACTATGCCCTTTTGATGCACCAGTGTGAAATTTTTTTCCGACTGTAATTATCTCCTCTGATCTCATAACAAGATCCCCATTACATTGCCTAACAAAGCATATGCTGAAGACCATTTAACAACAGTTTTTTTTTTTTTCAGCCCATATGTCCCCACCACTTGTCAACACAAAGTGACGCCCGTGGGTGCACACATTCAAAATCATTCACATCTCTGCCCATCTGGCTGAATGTGCTGCTGTTCTCCTCAACTCACCGAACACAGCCGGTCCAGAGAGCCACAGCCACCTGAGAGCACATTCTCTAACAAATATTGGCAACACTCTTCAAGAGGCCTGGCCAGAAGGTTGCTACATTTGTTGTTTGGCTCTTTATCGAAAAACTCACCTACACTGGTAAGAATGTCACTGATTTGGCAACACTATCCACTATCCACTACTACTACCAAACAGCAGACAGACAGTTAGAGACAAGCCGATGAGCACAGTGGAGCACCTCTCTGGTGTCAGTAGAGACCAAAACCAGAGCTAAAAGGAGAGTGAATATCATAATTGCAGTCATCAGGTGGACACAGACATGACTCCAAGTCAAAGCTGATGTTGCTTTGTGTCTGCTGGCTGTCTAAAAAGGCAACTGTAAGCTCACACATTTAAATTCATAAAGTGATCATATACCAGGTAGATCGAACATGCAAATCACTCATGTTTCTACTTAGTTTAAGGCAAATGGAAAGTTAGCATGAAAAGGAAATGGACAAAGAACACAGCAGCATCTTGCTACTGAACTTCAAAATTTAATTCAAAAGAATTAACCTAAGAGTCAAAATTACTAAAAATATGGGAAAAATTGTTAAATTGTATTTAATTGTTTGTGCATGTCTTCAATTTGATTGACCTGAATTTTTTGTTGTATTAGTGTTAGACAGTAAAAAAAAATACAGAGGACATGACCTCAGTGTTGCCAGTAAAACCACTTGCTCGTGCATGGAGGCTATAAAATCCTTTATATTCCACAAAACTGAAATATTAATGAAAAGTCACTGATTTTGCCATTGTTAGCCTTACTAGTGAGAAAGGTCATTAAAATCAAATGTTCATCACTTTGAGAGCATGAATGTATGCCTACTCAGTAAATTTCACTTGCCTGTAGAGTGAAGGAGATGCTGTGTGACTAACTGGAATTTGAGCCTGAGGGTGGCGCCACATGAAGGCTTGAGGAATGTCAAAAATGAAGGAGTCCATCCTTTGGGCACTATACATGTGCTTAGTAAACTCCATGGCAATCAGCCAATTAGATTTCATGCACAAATGGAAATTTTGGCCTGACAGTGGCCCCATTTTGACTACCACAATGGTTGAACTCTAGAGAGAACAGGAAAATACAACACACAGCAACTGGTACGTGATATACAAAATGGAAATACTTCAGAGTTTGTTAAAAAGTGCAAATTAGCATACCCACATCCTAAACCTCCTTTCCTTTCTTAAACGTGAGCTGCACTGAATAGCAAAACTTTGGACCTTTGAGGGTACCACTGCATATGTGGGCTGTCTGTTAGACTATGTTTAGCAGAGTGTGTTTGGAAAGCATAATTGGCTATCTTCTGCCTGTAGTCAAAGACTATTGGATCCTTGCAGCTGTCTATGAATCACAAGGGTTCATCCTCTCCAGTCTTACTCAAGGTTACTGACTCACTGAGCAATCTCACAGACCCAGAGGGGCTGCAGCAGAGCAGCTCTCCCTGCTATGAAGCACAGGGAGAAGACATCTGAAGCTCTGCTTTAAAGACGGTTAAAGAGCTTTTATTTTTTGGACTCCAACAATAAAAACTGTTTGACTCAAGCTGACCTGATTGGCGAGATTGCTCACAACTGTGCCCAAACAAAAGCTCTGTCCTGTTGTCTGGCCTGCAGGGAATCATTTGTAAAGAGTAACAAGACTGTGGAAAAGATGGAGACAGAAACTGTGACAACTACCATGAGTTTGTGGGGACAGATTTCTCTTAGTTAGAGTTAGAGTTGGAGTTAGGCTTTGCAGCTCTCTGCTGTTTGTCAGTTATTGGAGGGAGAAAATTAAAATTTGGCAGAAGAGCAGGAGGCCTGGGTGGAGTTCAGGTGGGCCATGTTCAACAGCTAAGATGAACAAGGAGAAATTTTCCACCCTCAGCAGTGAACACAGCCCTCTAGTTTCAAGCTGGGCATGGACATCATTCTTCACAGTGAGGTCAAACATCCAAGTGACATAACAATAAGCAAAACCCTGTTTGAATTGAGGGGGACTTTATAACATCATCTGACTGTTCCTGTTTATTTGAACAAATCAGAATTATCCTTTAATATCCTCCCAGTAAAGCACATGGCAGTTTCACATTAACCGTGGTGGTATTAGAGACGGCATATCAGCTGGTTCCTCTTTTCAATATAAATGTGTGTATTTGCCTGACTTATAATCAGTTGTGGTTGAAACTAATATTGTGAAATAAAGGACCTCATGCATGAAGCACTTGTACAAACACACTTAGCATGTATGAATGATTTAAGAGAAATTGGTATTTTGACATGACTTACAGGTCTTAGGAAGATGTGGACGCTGCAAACAGTCTTTATGCAAGTTTCTGTCCAAGTGAACGTCTTTGGTTGCGCTCGACAGTGTGACATCACCTGTAATTGAATGTACTCCATGGTCCATCTTTGTTATTTGCTTCAGCAGATGGTTTTAGACATCTATTGTGATGTTCTTTCATTTCTGGGGCCCAATACTCTAACTGACAATGCTGAGTGTGCTGTTCTTGTCTGCAAGTCTCGGACAGCAGGACACAAGCTCCACTTAGTAAATTCTTCTATTCATTCTTGGCATTGTGACATTTTTGTGAATGAAACATACCAAAAAATGAATGGAATATACAACCTCATACCATAGAAACAAGTGATTTAGAAATAGCTGTTGCAGTTAAGAGTTAACTGAATCTGACTCGAAGAACAATCATGAAAGCCTTGTGGGAAAAAGCAAGGTTTAGCGAAAGGATATGAACATGTTCTTGCATAAAGCCCAGTGCTTGTTGTATGTTGCTTGAACTACACTGACGCAAATCCCAGCAGTCAAATAGTAAGTGAAGACTCTTGGCTAGCAGCTGACGGATGATGACATCAAGTGACAGAATGAGGATCACACAATCTGTGAGCAACAACTGTATTGACTGTGGCAGGTCTGGCATTTGCAAATGCCACAAATGCCAAAACCTCAGCACCCAGATCACCTTACACAGAAAACAGAGGAGAAAGTTTTCTGCCAGCCAACCAAAATAGAGTTAAAATACAGCATGTAGCAGTTATTGTCCAGCCTTTAGTCCTGTGACTGAGATCAGGATGTCATTATGCAGTGCGTTGCCTCTTGATGCATTCACTCAAACCTACCCTGTCCCTGTGCTGCTAAATATTTGAACAACTAGATTTCTGTACACTTTGCCCAGCAAAGGCTAATGGCATGTTTATCATTTTATAACTCTGGATGCTGTTATTGTGATATTTGCACACAATATGATTCCTGGAAGTGTTACATTATTTATTCATTCATTGCTGTGCATCAGAAGTCAAGGCTCTCAGATGGAGACATCCCCCCAGCCCCCCCACCCCCCGTTTGTGAGGTGAAAGAGATTCAAAGAACCTTGAGAAACTTGAAATATTCACACTCAAGATGCAGATGCCTTTTAAGGCAGCAGTGTTTTGAAATAGATCACAAATAATGAGGAGCAGAAATCGAATGATGCACTCTGTGACAGTGAACATCAAAGGGGATTAGCAGAATATTTCAGATATTCTTCCTTTGTTTTGCCGGTGAACTAACTGTTCTTATTTGCTGTGGAGTAAACAGAGTGATTTACATAATGTGCCAGCAGAGTGAATATGAGGTAGATCTTAGAAGGCGGCCATTCATGTACTCACACAGCTACAGAAAGTCAGGGAAAGGTTCAACTTTTTTCTTTCTTCATTTGAAACAATCTTCTTGATAAATTTGCCCCCTCATTTCCCAGCTTTTTCTAAGCTTTCAACTGCATCTTTTCAGCGAATGGTATTGGCTCAGATGTTGTCATGTTACTACAATGCCCCGTTCCCAAAAATACTATAAAACACAATGTTTGTTTTTGAAGAATAATCATTTTTACTTGTAGTCATTTTACCTCGTTACAGGAATTTGATCTTATTACCGAAGCAATCAACAAATACAAGCTCTTAAACTCAAAAATCAACACACATCCCTGTTTTTTCATGTTATTGAGGTGTCAAATGGCTCAGAGCCCAATGCAGAGGGTCACACAGGGACTCAAACACACTGCAGAGTTGTCCGACATCCACAAACTACAGAAGCCATCAGCTGATCCTGTATTTGCTGTCCTGTGTTCAAATCTCCAGTGAGCAACGGACACGTCCCTACCAATGCTGCTTATTTGTCGTGGACTTTGAAGTGATTAAACAAACCTCTGAAGGCTCAAAGGTAATTTGTTTTACTCTCCACTCCTGCCATTCACAGCAGGAACGCTGCAGAGAAAAGAGCTGAATGAATGAAGTTTCATTTTCATTTGCATTGTGTCCTGTGAGCCTGCTGCCTCTATCACAGGGACTTCTGAAATATCCCATTTGTCAATCTTAGCTATGCTCCAGCACTCCAGCTGCCCTAAAACACCAGCAGACCTGTTGTCCTTATTACTACACTGTAACATGATATATTGTCTTAATGACTCTTTTGTCACACCTATGCAAAGCGAGGCGACCACCGCTGCTGTAAATCCTTTTTATACACAAGCCAGGCCACATTTACATTCCTCACTGTGAGCCCCCTGTTCCAGCAGCCACACAGGGGTCCTGTTAATTGGCTTTCTGCTGCTGTGTGCATAAGTTGATAGCACAATCAAAAGCTCTGAGACTACATAGGCCACAATACTCAGCAGAAAGAGAGAAGCAGCGAAGAGAGATTTAAAGTAATAATCTGCCTGCTTTCTGAAAATGTTTCTTTATTTTGTTGATAAAAACAAACCTAATCCAGGTTCTCAAGGTTCTCCTCAAATGCGTTTGCTGTTGAAAATAAGAAGTATTTAAATGTAGTTTGGAAGGGAGTGGGTTGATGGTACCAAGTCCAGAGGGGCAAGAAGTCATTTTGATGAGCAATCAAACTGAAAGGATGCACATTCAAAGTGTAGGTAATAATCCCCAAATGTACAATTTTACTGTCTTCCCTCTTTTTCTCTTCCAAATTTTTTTCTTCTTTAATCTAGTACTTAACCATAATAACTTGGTTTGGTACCTGGTACTTGATTACTGAGAAAATCAGAGAAATCTACAAACATAACTCATACATTGAAATAAACTGAATTTATCCCATATAAAGAATTATTCAACTGTCCTCCATCAAAATGCAGGGAGCAGCGAGTTTTAAGAGTTCACCAGCCATCTGTACTGCCAGTCCCCTCAGATAAAACGCTTTGAAAACACAGCTACACCTCCATGACTTCATGGCTCTAGCTTGTATTGATATCTTCATTTTAGTGCTGATTATATTCAGAGTGCTTGATGTGTGCACACTGAGGACTTTCTACAGGCACATCTCCAGGTTTACTGAAAGTCTTGATTTTTTTGTCCTTGCCATGAGTAATTGTTCAGCATGTGGTATGTTTGGTCTTTCATCTCTCCCTCTGAGGCATTAGCATTATTAACCTTGAGCTTTTCTTTCTGTTTCAAAGATTTAGCTTGCCCTTGGAACATGAATGGGTTGCACAATAACTGGAACACCTAACAATATAATTCAAATTGATACAACACTTCCATTCAAATTCAAAAACTCCCACTGCACTGAAATAGCACCTGTCTGATACAATGTTAATAGAAACAGAATGCTGTAGGCTTCATAAATTTGGTATTTATGACATTAGTGCTCTATTCAGTTCCAGTTTATTGCACCCAGATTGTGTCCACCTTCTGTATTTCAATTTTTTTCATATTAATCATGGGTCAAATGACAGTGTAATGTGGAAGGGATTAGTTGTAGAAGCAAAGCCAAAGAGAATGCATCAACTTTGGGGTTTTTGTTGGCTCTATGGAACATTTTAGCTCATTGTTTTGAGTTTTGATTGGTACATGTACAGTTTGGTCTCAGCACTCTCATCAATCAGCTGGTGATAAACCCAGTGTACATGACCTGCTCAGCAACAAGCAGTAGACAGACACAGCTGGAGACTGACCCGTCAACATAACAGAGAATTTAGCAGCTCAAGAGCCAGATATTTTTCTGTGAAGTTGGTGGAGACCAGTAATAAGTCCAAAATTCAACAGATGTGTGCACAAACATCTCCAAATGAATGATAATGCTGCTCTCTAACCACTGGGCATGTTTTTCTAACATCTTAGTGTTACTGAAGAGTTGGTTATTAACTTTCTGTGGGGTGGTCAATACAAGCAATGGAAGTGACCCCTCTCACTTGAGCAATTGTTACTATAAAAACATTGACAAGTGCAGCTTTTAACATCACATGTGCTAGTTACTGTGGAGTTATTTTGATGCGCATTCTGACCAAGAGGAGCATGTGGCTAAGCACCACTGTGAGTTTAATCAGCACTAATTAGTCCTTGTTGAAGCACTTCTAAATTATGATGTTAAAACTTAATTATGTCCTCTCATGTTTGAATTCAGCTAGCATGACTGTTAATCACTAAGTACCAGCCTGTGTTGATATGAGGAGCCTAAATTGGATTGTCAGTGTGTCACTTTCAATTGAACCATAAAATAGAGCTTCTTGTTCCTGCTAATCATTAAAACCAGCACAGTACCTGTGTCAGCATCAAAAGCCTGCTGAAATGGGATTGATTAGTGTCGACACCAAGACGCCTCGCCTCATTTCGATTTTAGCTGCTGTTGTGGTTTTTCAGCAAACTGTGACATTGACAAATGCATTATTATTCCACTGCACAATATAGATTCAGGCAGTTGGTTTCAATCCCCCTGTGAAATGGAAGAAATTACGTGAAAGGTGGTGTCATTCAATAAATCCTGGTCACGGGATCACGCAGTGATGAAGTGGATTGACAGGAGTGCCTTGATTAAACGGTCGGCCCATCAATCCTTAGCTTAGGGGGAACATGTCAGCGCCGTTAAATAAATTTTGAACTTTCCGTATTCTTAAAGCTCATGTTCATCCATCACAGCCTATGTCTCACACACCACTGATGTGACTTTTTCCTCAACCTTTGGCACTGTCAGATTTTCAGTGGTTAACTGAAGGCAGTGCTCCATTTGAGAACCTGGAATAAGGTGACATCTTGACGCAAAATATCTTCTACATTGTTCTCAGTTAATCAATTAATCTCAGTTTGACGCCACAAGTTGTAACAAAAAACAACAGAGTAAGAGCTGAAGATTGCATTTGTAATCAGCAAAAGGACTACAGGAGGCCTATATCCAATATGCCCAGTATCCAAATGAACCAACCAAATCAAAAGTATCCAAATTATGCAGTCCTATTCTAAAATAAACATAGTCAACTCATTATCCCACATCAATGACAAACGGAGTGAATAGCTATTTTGTTTCCCTTATGGGTTAGGAAAACTCTACTACTTTTTAAACTAAATAAACAATTTAAAAAGCCTTTTGGATTATCTGGAAAATGTGCTGTCAGGAAGCTGAAAATGTGGACATTTGTTTAAACTCATGAAAAGTTGACTCTCTAGACATATGTCAGTCATAGAACAGTGATGTTTCAAAATGTGCAAAATGATGTAAAATATGATGCATCGCTGTAGATTAAACTACCCAACAGTATATGAAATAGTTCAAATGAGCTCAACTTTAAACATTTACAGCAGTAAAATGCAACACATACCAATGCTGCAACAATATTAATCAATGTATTAGGCATTCAGTTTAATAGCGAATCGGTTGCGGGTCGGTGAAATAGAATGTAGCATCTCCCCCTTTGGAGAGAAGTTACAGCAGGCTAACTTCATTTATTATTTAAATCTCCCGGCACACTGACCGGATCGCTCAGGATCCTCCCACACACACACACACACACACACACACACACACACACACGCACACACACACACACACACATGCAGTGGAGGTTCATACAGTAAAATTGTTTGGAGTAAAGCAGCCATCCTCCCATTAATCCTGAGTTTCAACAGAGCTGTCTCAAAACATTTAGTTCAGAAGCCAAAAGTTTCAAGTTTCCTCTGGAGGGTCTCCTGTGTCCTGTTAAGTTTCTAACAACAGTTTGTTAGTTTAATGTCCCACGTTATTTCCTGCAGTGACATTATTGTGTGCCTGGAAACTTTTAAAATGATTGAATGCAGTCTCTCAAGTCATGAAAGTAATTTATTAAAGTCATTAAAGAAAACTCTCATACATCAAAACAACACACAATAAAGAAATCACCGCAAAAGCTTGCAATGCTGGACATAATTTAAGAGGCAATATAGTGTTCAGGGACCAGTAGAGGTGGTGTGAAATGTCCATGCCGGTGCAGGTCTCTAAATCTCAGAAAATAATTAGTTTGAGTGAGTGGGGGGTGTTATGTGTACATGCAGATTCAGATGAACTCAGGGCTGATCTGTGCATCACTCTTCTGCATACACACAAGGACATGAATGCATGTGTACACAGGTAGTGAAGCACTGCACATTCCTACTGCTAGTTCCAGGCTAATCTACTGATTGCCTGCAAGTGACTGTCGATAATGAGCCAAGAAAATAAGTGTCAGCAAAAGGTGTGGAAGAAGAAGACAGCCAGCTAGCAAATATGAATGTAAATGGTTTCAAAGACTCTAAAAATCTGTTTCGCAAGAAAGGAAATGTATTAAATAGGTCTGTTGGCCTCAAGGATGCACATGAGAAATAAAAAAATAAATTTAAACATTAAAACAGAACTCTATTTGTGTACAAGAAAATTTCCAGAGGGTACCTTTAATCCATGGCTGAAAATAGAGCCCAACAAATACACCAGTTACTCCTGCTTGAGTAGGTCAGAACCCATATCTGCTCAACTCCATGGGATTCTTAATCTAACAGTGTAATTGACACCTCAAGAAATCTTGACATATACCTATAGTGTATTTTTAAAAGAGATCTATGAAGCGCATTTCATGAATGACTGACATGTTTATCTGAAGTGAAACCCCCTGTGACTTCACCTGTCAGTCAAACCCTCTATTGCTCTCAGCAAGCACGAATCTCTTCTCTTTATACACTCACTGTTTCATCATGACTGTTTATTATGTTCTGTGATTGAGGCAGATATCACTGATGTCCCTTTAAGGCCTTTAAAAGATAGAGAATGATTCATTAAATTTATAGGAACTGCTGTTAAACACAGGAGATTGAGTGAATTAACACCAGAACACAGGGCTGAGAAATGTGAGAAAAGAGAGTAGCTCTGTGTTCATCACCTGCTTTTAGTCTCAGTTGAACTTTATTTCTGTGTGTGTCTGCAAGTGTGCTAGCCTCTTTATCAGTGTCTAAACGTTGCATCAGCATGTTGTTGTTGTTGCTGCTGCAGACTTCATGGTGCCAGAAATTCAACCTCTTTCAGCTCTGAGGCTGTCTGAACAGGCAGCAAGAAAGTGCAACATGAATGCAATCCAAGCGCTCAAAACACTGGATCAAGTTAAGGAAACTGAAGAATCTGACCAGAGATTAAGCAAAATCACTGTAACATTTAAGATACTGCCATGCATTTTGGCAGCATCTTCATGCCATACTTCAATATTCTTTAACAGGATGGCAGGATGATACACAGGATGAACCGTGGACAGATTACAGAAGAATCAATGTGGATAGTAACTCAGCACTGTTTTGCACAACCTTGTTGCTTGTTCAAAAGTGTGTAATGTTTTCGGTACAGCAGTTGCAGTTTGGAATGATCTAAATCTATACACTTATGATACTGTACATGAATAGCATTGCATGCATAGCATATGCAATTAAAATATTATACAGTCTAATAAGCACGTTATCTCTGTAAAATGATTAGTTAGTTTAATTGTGTGTAGTAATGTTTAAAGTATGCTTTTTTTCTTACATGCAGAACAAAACTTGCAGTATAAACCTTGTACAACCTGCTTTCGTAATGTCAACTGTGGCCATGCCTATAAAGAAACTTTTCTTTTGAGTCTCTTGTCAGGGTCACCTCTTTTGATGCATAAACTGCTGTTCAAGCAGCAACCTTTTGCTGAAAAATTTTCCAAATGATCCTTTTTACTTGCTTATGAGTAACTCATAACTCAACTCTTAAATATGTCAGACTGTCCTTGAATTCATAACCAGGAAACCAACTTTTCGAAACAGTCTCTGCTCACAGCTGCAGTGACACAATGATAAGGACTACATGTTCTCTGTGATAGATCTCAATCCAATTGAATTAAATCATCTTGACCTTAGACTGCCTGAGGACAAAAAATATGCTGAACTTCTGGGAAATGAGTGGCAGTAAAGTACTGTATATGGGATTTGTAGCTCATGTTAAAAAACAGACCGAGCTGTGAGGATAGAACAGCAGAAGAAGAACAAGATTTACTTTATGATTTCCTCTTGGGGGAATTCACAACTAGTAACAAAAGAACAGAACCTTGAGCAAAAGCTTGTCTTTGTAAGTTTTCTGAGGCACAATTTTACTACCAATATTAATGGTATTACCAAGGGTGCACATCAAAATGCACCTTTGCGTACCAGGCAGCAACTGAACTGGTTCAGTGTTGGTAATGGGATCACTTTGGGTGGACACAACAGTTTGCACTATGAATATGTTACAAACCAGCAACAGACATTAACCAGCTACTTTGGCGTCCTGTCACCTACAAAGAAACATCAAACCAAACTCGAGCAGAAGAAAAGACTTCTCTGAAAACAATGAGTGCACCGAAATGTGGTGCGAGACATACTATTTACATCCACATTTAAGAGACAAAGCCTTCATGTTTTACATGCTCAAAGAATTTCGATCATCCATTAGTTAATAAACCAGAAAAGAGTGAGGCTCAAGCTAATGCTAACAAACAAGCTAGTCAAGGTCCAGTCGCCCACTTGCTAAATGGCAAAACAAATTGAATGTAGAACAATGGCAAGCTCTGTGTAATGTTTTCCTCTCAACATTTTGGGAGGCTAAACATGCATGTCCCATGTCTGCTGAGGATTTTGCTTTATTCAAGTGGCCAGAAGTAACTGTCGAAGGTGCGTGTTCATGTAAAGGAGGAACATGGATAATGTAGTCAAAGTAGTTAAGAGAAAAACTGCCAGCTGCTGAATTTTGGGGAATGCTGCTCTTTGATGGATCAGAGGACATCACAAAAAACACTTTGCAACTTGACAGAGAGTCCACTGTAAGAGAGTGAATGTGCTTAAAAGCAAACAGGAAACTGCGTGATAGCGTCCTCTGTGTATGACTGTGGTGGTTACGTTGTTTCTTACACTGTACATCTCAACAGAGTGAAAACCAAGTCTGGATCTTATCTGTCACATACTCGTCTCTCAGTCCTGATGAATTTTTACCTGTCAAGGATGACCAGAGACATTTGACTCAAAGCCAGCTGTTGACCTGTGGATGGAGACTAATCTCAATCTTAACCAGGGACTGGTCTACAATGTAGGAAGCTGACAAGAAGGACAGTGAGGGAGACACTCAGGTGGACAGCAAGGAAGATTGTCTCTAATAAGACCACACTATGTATGGAGTGACTGCCAAACACTATCTCCTGGTACTCACCTAAGTACTTGACTAAAAATTATGTGCACCCCTGATTATTAATCCAGCTTTCAAGGCTAGCATATGTAGTATTGACTTTATTCGGCCACACTTGATGCAGGTACATTATGTATTAGATCGATGTCCAATTGCATCGTGAAGCTTTCATTCATGAAGCTGAAACCCTGGAGGCTGACCTCAGAGCTCACTTTACAACCAAGTCTCCTACTGGTACACTGTGTGAGGCAGCTTCTCACACTGAAAAATACATATGTTGATATTTAGCTTCCAAACGCCAATGGCCAAACCCCAATTATCTTTTGTACCCTGGAAAGTCGAGCTAATGATCACAGTATAAGCAGTTGAGCCTCAGCTGCAGTGATGACAGTGCTCAAAAACAACAGCAACAGTGCTGCTATAGCATCAGTCATATCAGTGCAGCAGGCATGAAGGCTTCTTTCAATGGCAAATGCATTTTTGCTCTTCTCCCAGCTGGCTTCAGGAAGAGTTTCCAGATTGTTTATCCAATCACATGCCTTTTTTGAAAGTGCCTGCACTTTTCTACTCACTTGTTGGTGAGCTGATTGGATCAAAATAAGCCTTTAGATGTTATTTAATTTGTTATTTATTATTAGATTTTTTCAGCAGTCCTCTGGACTGCCTCTAACTTCTCTCAGACTGAGGCATTGCTCTTAGAGCTAAATGGCTTTGTGGCTGACTTTTAAGTTCTTAAATTACAACTGACAGACCCCTTATTTTAAGGAGTTTTTCTAACTCTGCCAATTACAAGTTATTTTCAGCATTATGATCAAAACTCCTATCATTTGTACTTTAATAAACCACGAATTTCATCATAGAACTTGCGTGATGTAATGTTATGTAGCCATCTTTCATCTGTTGTAAGAGGATTTTTTTTTTTTGCGATATAATATTTATATATAAAATTTATTTGCATTGCCTAGCCAGTCTTGTTCGCTTTACTAATTCTTTAATTATATTGTTAAGTTTGTATACGCACTGTATGTTATATTTTTATGTTGATATGAGGCTGTATAGGTTTGACTTGGGATTCATGTGTTTTGGGTGGTTCTTGTTCTTGCAAATATCATGGATAATGTATGTGGAGAAAATAATACTTTCACTAATTAATATTTCAGTGCCAAATATTGTGCTAGAAAATCATTTTCAAAAAGGAATTTTTTTTAATTGAAGCTGGAATGAGCAATGTTCTTCAGATATGATATTGTTACCATTATGTAAGAACTAAAAAGATGCATTTACTCTGGATAGTGACATTCGCTCTACCTTCCAACTTCCAATTGTGTTTTTCTGACGGCTGATTAGAGTTGATTACATTTTCACTGCAGTTCACTGTAACTGCAGAGTTGTAACCTTAAAGGGGCATTTCATGATTTAGAATTTTATATTTATTATTTGGGGGACTTACATACTTTATAATTACGGACGAAATGGGCAAAGTCAAAGCTGCAGAAGCCAATAAATTCTAGCTTTGAAGTTTCTGCTATGGGTTAAGCTTCAAAAACACTGAATCACTTCTCTTAATGCAATTTAATAGTGTCTTTTTTAAAATCCTTATTGCCTGTTAATTGCTCACGGCTCCATGGCACTACTTCACAACACTGGCTGTCTGTTAAAAATATACTGTCTCCAAGTTCAAGCTGAGATACCTGTGTGATACCACTCTGATGTCACTTTTTGACTAACTTTTTCAGACTTGATAAAGCTCCTTGGGGGCAACAGAGGACTCAGGCTGCAACAACTGTTTTCAGAGGCTGTGTTGTACTCCACATGAAAACACAACCGTGACTTGTGTCAAATCAGAGTAGCCCACTGATATGTATGCACAATTCAAAGTGTCATGTTCATGTAACTCTGTTGTCCCATTATGCTTTCAGGAATGCAGTCACATCAGACTACGTTTGCCATTTGAAATCAGTCAGACCATTTAATGAAAAAAATAACAGTGAAATCCACTGGTGCTCACTTTGATGGCGGTTCTGAAGCTCCTCTCAGGGAATAGATGGGCTGAATTCAGGTCAATTTAGACAGAGTTTAATAACAGTTTACCCACAGCTATGGCCCTGTTCACTACAACACAAAGTCATCAGGAGCTGATTAACACTGCAGGGCACTAACAGGGCTGTTCATGAGTTTACAGAGAAACAAAGAAAAGAGTCAGAGATATACACTTCATACAAAACTCACTGAGTAAATAGATGAGAAAAAATAGCTCTTCATTTCACTAAGACCCCTTAAAAAGGTTTGATCACTGCTCAGTAACCCCAAAAGATGTACATTTTTTGACCCAGGACTTACTTTTGGCATTTTTGTCATCGCAATGTAACACCATATGTGCCTGCTGGTGCAAACCAGTGCACACACTCAACTCAACACAGCAACACTCACACTAATGACTCCTGTCTGCATTGGAGTTTTCAATTATACTTTATGTAACCCCCTGGGTTATTTTGTTCACAAAGCCCTGGGTTAGGATGTTTTGATAGATGATGTTTGTGTCTGCAGTTTCATCCAGATGCAGGTTTTGAAATCCAGAGAGGCTGTCATTGTAAGCTGCGCAAACACGCCCAACACAGGGTTGTCTTGCAGCCGCAAGGGATTTTGTGTTATTGCCTTCAACTGTTCTGTTGTGAATGCCACTCGACATGGGAAATGCCTTGCTAGCCCCCAGCTAATTGTCAAAGTTTCAAAGACCCAAAATGAAGACCATAGCGATCTGGATCACACATCATGCTGTATGATACTGTACTCAGACCCCCTGCAGCCAGGATGGAGAGTACTGACCTCTTGTCTGTTTAAGATCCGACGTAAGGGATACGTGTCATAGTGTTGTGACCAATCATGCTGCGGACAACCGATCCTCCTGG
This sequence comes from Chaetodon auriga, assembly GCF_051107435.1. Lineage (NCBI taxonomy): Eukaryota > Metazoa > Chordata > Actinopteri > Chaetodontiformes > Chaetodontidae > Chaetodon > Chaetodon auriga. The sequence continues at coordinate 25,670,052 of NC_135083.1, forward strand.
GATGACTAGAACTGAGTATGCCTCTCCGTATTGACAGGATCCTGGCAGTGTTTACACACGTCTTCAGCAGTGCGATCCCTATCAAATGGAACTCAGCCGGGTCAGGAGTTTCAAGTCCCTCAAGAGGCCGACTTCCAGTCAGGTGTATCCAAATGTACGCACAAGCTTCTTCAGTTAAATGCAGCGAACGTGCATGTCGTACATCCCGCAGTATATAGTCACCCGCCTTGTGTTCAAAAACTTTGTGGAACTATTGCAGCTGCCGATCTTCATGACACAGAATACCTTAAACATCAACTGCTGTGAGTGTCCCGGTGGCCATGGCAGCCTTGTTCACAGTCTTTGTAGTCTCAATCATGCCTGCGACCGCCTTTTCCGAAGAGAGGTGAAACCAGTCATTCAGCTAAGCTTTGACAGGTCTGGACATTCCACTGACCAATCTATAGTAGTGGTGCATCGTGGACTAAGAATCACCATCAACAGAGAAGGAGACCCTTCAGTAGCCCCAAGCATATCGTTCCCCTGATGATGAATGAGTTACGTTATCACAAAACACACAGCCATGACTTTGCTCACTGATCGGTTTTCAAGCATTTTACATCTACAATCTACAAAATAATCCCTTGGGCTATTTCCTTGGTTTATCTGTATAGCCATATAAAGGATAAAATGTGGTGAAATGTCGATTTCCTTCACAGTCATGTGATTTACAACTGACCATGAATGCATCATAATGTGTTTCGGAGTCAGTCCATAAACAGCATACTGGTTTTCTTTTTCTGCCAAATTTCAATTTGTGCACAAAAGTGTGCTAATTCCACAAAATAAATAAATAAATAAATAAAATAGAGAAGATGTGATGCAGGCTGAATTAATTACCACTCCATGAGAAAGACCATGACAAACACACAAAAAAAGCAGCTGTGTCAAATCAGAAATCCCTGCTTCAAGGCTAGACAGAGGCATGCTAACTCATTAGAAAACAAGAGGAAACACAAATGCATTCTTAGGTCCCTCAAGTTTGTTTTGAGTAAAGCCTGCAGCCCCAGAGCCTGAACAAGACTACTGACTGAGAGGAAACAGAGAAAAGGAAGAGTCATTTCAGTGGCAGCATGATTCAATCAATGCCACTGTCAGACGCACAGCTGATGTTACAGCATCATCCATTGTTAAATTGGTTTTGGGATTTAATGTAAAAACTAATAACCCATCATCTGCCTGATTATGTAAGACAAAATATTCCTGTGTCATCTACAAGGCGTGTTTTGCAGGAGTGGAAGTAACAAATTACATTTACTCTCTTAACAACAAAACAAATTGGCTTTTTGTACACTTTTACATGTACTTTTTTCAGTTTTTTTTTTTTTTTTTTTAAAAACTTAATAAAGTTTTTTTTTTAATCTCAAGTATTGTACCTTGCCACATTTCAAGTTGCAGCTCTTACAGAACCAAACAGAAGTCTTAAAAAATTCATAGTAAACCCTATAAGAATGCAACAAAATAAAGGAGGCAAATCACCAGCAGTGGTGTGTCTGTTCACCTGTCTGTCTGTCTGTCTGTCTGTCTGTCTGTCTGTCTGTCTGTCTGTCTGACTGACTGACTGACTGACTGACTGACTGACTGACTGACTGACTGAAGCCGCTGGTGTGTTTGCAGTTGCAGGAAAGTAAAGCTTCATATCCAGCGAGCTGACTGCACTAAGCTGACACTCCCAAAAGATACATGTTGACTGTGTACCTGATTAATCTGCATTAATTCATCACTGATACTAATCCATCCTTCTTTGACAGCTCAGTGACCCTAATCAAACACACTGATGATGCATGCTGGGACTATTTAAAATACTCGATGCTACTATGCTCATGGTGGGTCCTCCAGCGTTGCCTTCTATGTTTGCTTTGGAACTTCATCCTTCAGTGAGGTGTGTGAGGTGTTTCTGGAGTAGTAATCCCTGTCATAGCAGCTCAACACTGACAGACGGGCTGAGTCGACCGGTTCTGTTATGCACTGAAAATGTGGTGAGAAGTTGAATGTAGAGCCGACTACGGAGGACTTCACGGTGCACAACACCCTCACTGATTCTTGTGGCTTTCTTGTCAGAGCAGGACATCAGCAACCGTGTTGTGTGTTGTTACAAAAACTGTGTGTTGGGTAAAAACTGTGCTGGCTCTCTTTTCATGTAATGAAACATTTGTTGGCTGCGGCTGCTGCACAGTGGAATTTCTATTGTTTATACATCTCTGCATTGGTTACCTTGGCGATGCTTTATTCTGCTGTTAAAGCTGTAATTTCTTCATCTCTGTAGCCTAATAATGCTGCACCCACCACAGCATCCAGAGCAATTTTTATTAATTGTTGGTCAATTTTCTACAAAAATCTTCTTTTCTGATGAATTCTGTTACAGTCTGTTACAGGCTATAATTGTTGTTTGCATTGGCTCTAAGTATCTGTCTATAAAAAAGCAATATATTGTTGGTTTGTTGGGGCTCAGTGGTACAGTTCACACCTGGGGATGGCATGACGTTCTTCCACTGCTATAAACATTGGCATGTTTTTTTTTACTTTATATGCTTTATTTTGTCATCGAAAGGTGTTTTTTAATTGAATAGCTCTATCACATAACATTATCACCATCATACACTGCCCCCCTTTTAAAACTGAAATGCATTAACAGTGCTCAGAGTACATTTTAGAGAATTCAAGGTAATTTCCATCCCTGGTGTTATGTAATTCTGCACATACTGCCCCATTTACACATGTTTGCATAATTTATAGTGTTTGTAATGAAGAGCATTATTATGTAAGATTAGTGCCAGCTTGACAGTTTGAGCAACCCATAATGTGAAAGAGCATGGAAAGTAATATCTCATGAGGCTTTTAAATGTGAGCTATGTCTGCATGTTGCCAGCTGAGACAGCACATTATACTAGAAGAGCCAGAACTACAGAGCATCTGCAAACTGCACAACAGGGCGATAGTGCTAGGGTCTGGTCTCAAATCCTGCTTAAGTCTGGTCTTAACTTTGGACTTGCCTAGGTCTCACTGGCATTTTGACACATTCTCATGGGTGTTTTCACTCTTTCTTGTCTCTGCCTCATCAGTATTTGGACTCAGACTTGTCTGGACTTTAAGGGCGTTTTGACTTGGATATGTCTCAACCTCAAACGACCTTTGATTCAGACTGAGTGTGTTTTGTGGGTGGTATGATTTATGCTTGTCTCAGTCCCATCAGACGTTTGACTTGGTCATGGCTGTTTCTACTTCAAGTGAGCTTTGATTCAGACTGGTATTAAAGGCCTGTAGTTAAAATATACAGTGGTATCAATTTTCAGAAGAGGTTTTGACACAACATGTCAATTCAGGAAGTTGTGTAAGCATAAGATAGAGCGGCTTTATGAGCATGAGGAGAAAATACTCTCTCTCTCTCTCTCTCTCTCTCTCTCTCTCTCTCTCACACACACACACACACACACACACACACACACACACACACAGCCCGCAGATCAATCATGTTTCTCTCCCTCTAACTTTCTCTGACCTCCTTCTTCACTGTGCACTTTGTGTGACTTTCTCCCTCTTTCCTTTCATGTCTTACAGTCTCTGCGTCTGTCTGTCGATCAGATATCTATCAGTCTGCTGGGTGAGGCTGTCCTGAGCTGAGGACTTGCTTCATGATGCACCTTAACCTAATGAAGAACTCGGCTGGATCAAACAGTCACTGCATTATTCATGGTGATCCCAACCACTGTGCACACACAAACACACACACAGACTGGCACCAAAGTTCCTCCTGACAGTTCCTTATTAAAGTTTGATGAACCAGCCCATTGGGTAGAGACTCTTACAGTAAACAGTGTCTGAACTCTACTGTTTTCTTCCCAGCCCTTTCCCATTTTTCCTCCTTTTCCCTCCACATGCCTGAAGGTGAACCTGTCTTTATCAGCTTCTTCCACAGTCTTTTTTCTCTCCATCTCATTATTTTTGCATCTCTTGGTGTTTTCTCTTTTACTTTTAACAGTATAATATATTACATTATATATAGCCTGCGTCTTGTCATTTCCACCTTGCACCAGCTCATAAATATTCCTAGTGAATATTTACAAAAACTGTGTAAGAAATTGTCAAGATATAGTAAGAACAGTCCCTGAGTGCCTGGCTCATGATGCAACACACTGTATACTGTTACACCAACTGCCAATTACATCAGGGGTGGCCATGTTGGTGGAGTCTTTGTTGTTCAGTAAAATATTACATTTCCCCACTCTGCCAATAGATCAAATATGTCAATTCATGACTGTAAAAATGAATTTTTCATTTAAGCATTCCAATTACTTAAAATAAACTTGAAATATGGCTGATTATGGGTGTATACTGGTGTTTTAATTCAAATTTGAATGAGGAACATCATGACTCTAATGAAATTATTCCTATAACTGTCCTCTGAATAGCTATATCTTTAGTTCAGATTTGGTTGGGTTTAAGCATAACTACTACTTGATTACAGTTGGGAAACTTACCCAGTGGTCAGTACTCCCTTTGCATCTAAAGTAACCTGAGAGCCACAGCACACACTCCAGCTTCACCTCAGACATAGACTCCCTCAGGTCCTTTTTATTCAAATGAAAAAATCTCAAATCCAAAGGAAACTGAGGAGGCAGCTCAAAATTCACTGTGAATATTCAAGGTCAAGACGGCCCTCACCAGAAAAATGGCAGCACCACGGTAACATTTTCCTTGGCTGAGTACAGTCAAGGAACTGAAACACAAATTGCTCTCTGACCATTGGGAGCAATTTGGGCTTCAGCATCTTGTTCCTATGGTAAAGGGAGCAATTTGCTTGCTGCCATTGGTGTGTAAGTGTGTGCTTGTAAAGTGCTTTGGGTAAGAGCGTTATATAAATGTAGTCACTTAGCATTTACAAGTTATGTTGGAAGTGCAAATAATGTCTGCTGTGTATAAAAAGCAAAGATGGAAGTAGCGTAACACTGTTATATTGCTGCAAAACCTCTGAGGAAGGAGTTTATTGAGGATGGGCTTGATATATACAAAAATGAAAAATCTAACCTTGTCCCTGAAAACTCCCCTTCACACCTATCTCCTACCAACAGTCACCATTGGCTTCTTGTAACCACAACCATGATCCTTCCCTGACCTTAACCAAGTTATTTTTTAACCATGACCGTGATCTCAAACTTCACTGCCCTTTAGACAAAGAGTGGCAGGTCAGAAAACACTCATATGAGCGTTATGCTTGTTGCATGTGTATGTGCCAATTGGGAAGGCACAGGCATGATTTACATGATTGTCATTTAGGTATGAGGACTTGTGAAAACATTTGCCCAGGTCAAAGCAGAGGTAAGGTTCCCAAGTTCCTGAAAAAGGTTGCTGGAAAACTGCTCAAGCAGAGTCAACATGATAATGAACCTGAGTGTCACTGTACTGTGTTCTTGGACAAGAAAAGGCTTTCTTCATTTTCTAATCAGGTTATATTTGGAGTGTTGGTCATTAACATAATGGCATCAAAGAATCTGTAACAGATGCTCTCAGTGTAGACACAGTCAGCCATGTGAAAAAAGGCTTCAGTGTGTAAGAGGATTGCATGGTTTTTCTCCCGTGCCTGTAATATGTCCAACATGGATCCAGACTGATTCAGCATGGGCACATTTTTTCACAGTACTAGAATTTAGTTGTATTCTGCGGAGAAAGGTGCACATATGCTATCTCATAAAGTAAAGGCCAGTGAGAATATGGTTTGTTTGCAGCAGCAGGGTATTTGTTAAAAAAGCCACAACCATTTGCTTCACAGAGCAGAGGGACTAATTATTTCTACTCTTGGAGGATTAAAGAAAAAAAACACATGCATCATAGACTGCTCTAAAGCTGAAAGGATGGAAGTAATTGCCTGAATTAGCCACTTTTCACTATATACTCAAGCATAGTGTAAAGTTTGAGTAGATGAAGGAAAAAGATCACAGAAAAAGGTGGATTGTTACTTTAAATTCTAGGCCTCTTCATATTCTATTCATAACAACCAACATCTTTGTAACTTTCTCAAGAAAAATAAATTGTATTTTAAGTTCCATGAAAATATTGAAGCAGACTGGTATGCACAAAATGTAAAGCCCTTCCACTGGCCCTGACTGTGTACAGTACATTTTCAGATTTCTTGAGATAACGAGAAAATTGTATGTCTCAACAATGGCTTGATGATATTACACTAACTAATACAGATTAATAAGATTATGTCACAGAGCACTAAAGCAGTAATGGAGTCAGGAGGAAGATTGCACATTAAGCATAATAACACAGCACCAAGTAAAACAGCTATTGAGAAGCTCCAGAGGGTTCTATTTTTAGCTCTTCCCCAACTCTTTGTAACAATGTCAGACAAGAGCCTCAGGGGTTTGTACTATAATGTCATCTTTATATGGGCTTTTTTTCCCTACAAAGCAATCAGAATTGTGTAAAAAAAAAAAAAAAAAAAAAAAAGAGGATTATATAGCTCTGTCAAAACCTTGTTGCTTGAGACAAAGACAGCCCTGTGATATTTGACTTCAGGAGGACCTTGTGTGCACATCATCTCCGACCTGTCAGCTGGAGTAGCTACAGGTCTTTAGGTTAAAAGACAGAGCAACTAAAAGCCAAACAATGGATTGTCACCACCATCACCTGCTAATGAATTGAGACATTGTTGCAATTACTGACTCATAAAAACTTATTATGCTCAGTCTGGAACAGTGAGCAGTAGAAATAATGAGAAATTTATTCACTTGGCTCACCACTTTGCTCCAAATGAAGCATGGTGAGCGGCAAATTAGTTTGAATAATAACAGTTCTTCATTTGTTTGTCACAAATGATTGTTCATCATTACATGATAGAGAAAAATTAGAGACAGCATGCAGCACAAATAATTTGGAGATTTTATGTACTTCTTTTGAAAGTTTCGTTTGTTTTGATATTGTTAATACCCTTTTATAAATCTGTTGATACTGTTTTTTATAACACTTTATTGGAAAATTGCACTGGATGACTGTTCCTTTAAATGATTTCCTGATTTGATCTCATCGATAGAACTGAGAAATACTTTCTAGAGTCACTTAATTGAGCTTAGTAGGTGTTCTACAAGGCTATACTCTTGGTCCACTTCTGTTCACAGCATATATAAAATGTTACATACATAATAATATAATAATAAATAATATAATCTCTGCCACTACACACTGTAAAACACATTTTGGAAATTGTACTCCATTTTGATGCATTTTGTGAATTTGTTTAAAATGTAAAAAAATATGTACTCTTTGTATACTACTAAAGTATACTAATGCATGCTATTTTAAAGGTTACCAAAGATTATCATAGCTATGGGCAAAATCTACACACCTTTAGATTTGTCAAAATGAAATTGTAGGGGGGGGGGGGCGCTGGGGGACTGAACCATCAGCCCTGTGATCATGGACAACCTACTCGCTTTTTTTTCACTAATGGAAAAAAAGGCATGGATATACAAAACATTTTCACAAAGAAAAAGGATTCAGAGTCCAGGTAAGGCTAGGGAAAGTGGGGGAAGAGTTAAGGAATAGTGCATTAATGGTTTACTATTCTGATATTGGTTTGTGTGTTCAAATAATTGGTTTAGTCTATGTATAAAATAAATTTATTCATATCAGGTGGCACATGCTCATTGCATCTTTTTAATGAAGAGGAGAGAGAAGAGAACTGGCGAGAGCAGAGGACATGAGGAGTGCAACAGACAGATGAAACAACAAGAGAACTCCTGGAGAGGTGAAGAAGAGGAGAACATGTCATGTCCTCTGCTGCAGGGGTTCTCTGTCCCTCCCTCCCTCTCTCTCTCTCTCTCTCTCTCTCTCTCTCTGTGTCTGTGTTGAACACATCACTGACTGCCTCCAAACCTCTCTGGTCTTCAGTATCCCTTGGCTTCAGACACATAGCCCCCACATTGACTGGACTGCTGGTAAAATCATCTCTTGGAGCACATTTTGCTATACTGTTTGCACTCTGCCTCCTAACATCAACTCTGTCCCAGAGGTTCATCATGTCTTGGCTCCTGTGTTAACCTCCGGCCTGGTGTTCCCCCTCCCAACAGCCAGCTCTACAACCCTGTCCCAGCTCCTCTCTTTCTTTGCTTCTTGGCAAAAAAGCTGGTACACTAGGACCTTGTATTGACTTCCATGGCATTAGTAACATTACATTAGAGAACAAATATCCAGTGACTTTAATCAGTTGTGCTTTAGCCCAACTCCACAGAGCTGCTATCTTTTCCATACTGGACCTATGCAACACATCTGTGATGTTGTTGAATGGGGAAAAAAAACAGCATTCAACACTGCCTTGGGACACTTGTACTACTGGAGTACTTGTACTTTGAGTAATGTCTTTTGTTTTCACAAATCCTCTTATTGTGTTCCATGTGCGGTATCATCTGTAGCAGGTTTGTGTTTGTTTACTTCTGACATTCTGATTTTCTCCAAGACCCTCTCTGAGCACCTTGTCTGGTAACAGTGTGTCTTCAGTTATAATAACCTCCACCCTTGTGCCTTTTTCCCCTGCAGACTGTCAAATTATGACATTAGCAATTGTGAGCTCCCTGCTATTGAACTGGCCCTGGAGGAGTGGTGCCACTGGCTGGAGGGAGCAGGCCAGCCCTTTGTGATGTGGATAGATCAATAAATAAATGAATTCCAGACAAACCAGGTAGGCTCTGCAGTTTGGTAGACTTAATTTCACCCTAACATATCACCAAGGTTCCCAGAACATGATGCCTATTATCCTATCATGCCAGTTCCTCTCCGAGGACACGAGTTTCGATCCTGAATCCATTGCCACCCAACTGCTTTGTCACAGCCTTCACCTGGGAGACAGGCCCAGAACCAACAATAATCCCACTAATCATCTTTTTGTCCATGATTCTGTCTACTCATGTCCTCCAGTGGGCCCACTCCTCCCAACTAACCTGTCGCCATGCACTCTACTGGACTCTGGCCTTCATACCCTGACAGTTCCGGTGGCCAACCATGGAGACAGACAGGTCTGTCATTAGCACCTGTTCAGTGTGTGCTCAAAATAAGACAGCCCCTAAACCCAGTTCTGGTTTCCTTCATTCCTTGGCTGTTCCAAATCATCCCTGGTCTCACATCACCTTGGCACTGGTGTCTCCCTTCCTAACAGTAAAACTCAGTCATACTCACCATTGTTGACTGATTTTCTAAGTCTGCTCACTTTCTTGCCCTGTCCAAACTCCTCTCTGCTAGAGAGACCACTGACCTCTCAGTTGAGAATGTTTTCTGCCCCCCCCAACAGAGATCCTAATCTCCATAAGACTATCTATTGAAGCAGAGTGTTAATTAACATTTACATAACATGTCATTTATTCTTTTGTCTTTTGTGTGAGACTAACATTACTGGAATCCGCATTGTGTCTGCATCTTCCACTACGTCCAGTTCAGTTGTGCCATAACACTGTTTCAACACAAGCATGTGCCTTGCTATGTGACACCTTCACTGATGTAGTACAATCATGTGAGCCAGATACACCACCTTTCCCACTCCCACAGCACATACTGTCATCTCCCCGCTGTGCAGGCTGACAGATGAAGTGCTGGTGGAAACGGGACGCTCTCTGATCACAGCAACTGGAGCTAACTGAGGACCGTGTAAGGTAACCATGACTACTAGGGAGGGGAGGGGATGCAGCTTCCAGAGGGTGGGCAGGAGTGCATTGGCTGAAGTTTGAAGTGAAAATAGGTGGTGATAGTGTCAGGTGTGCTGTAGCTCAGTGTAGCATTGCCTGGAACCAAACTATTCCAGCTCCAGCAGCCAACTGCCCACGTTCAGTAGTAAACACAAATATACTGATCATATCATTGACCATTAAACCAATGTTGAGAATTGCTCTTTTACAGAGCTGTTTGCATCTTGCTACACTATCAACACTGGTTTCCACTTTGCCACACACACTCAACAACTCAACCTCAAAACCACTTAAAGCATATCTACTTGAACACATTACACATAAGCACACTTTGACCAACGTCCTTCAGACATAATATGTCATCCCACCATCACTTTCTGAGTCTCCATTCCTGACATCCACATACATGTCCCCAGTGCAAAAAGTGACATCTAGGTAAAATGAAATATCTTTTCAAGGTAAGGTTTCAAGCTTTTTTGTCCTTAATTATCTAAATAAGATATTATAACTTCTCACTGAGATTATCTTTATTACTCGTTCTGAGTAACTTAATGTTGGAAACTAGAATTTCCATTATAATAAAGCTGTTTGATCAACACTGACAAAACTGCTTTGAAGAAGTAAAATATTTTTTACTTGCTTTAAAATTAAAGCAAGTAAAAATAAAAATAAATAAAGAAATAAAGATTTCCTGTTCTGTTGGTGGATAATTTTGCTTATTTCAGTGGTAATAGAGCTGAGTTTTTGCAGTTATATGTCTGTCTTTATGAGGCACTTTGGTACAAAACCTGTTGGCTTTTTAAAGTGGTATATAAAGGCATAATCCTGAACTTGGACTAAAATTGGACCATACAGTGAAGAGTCCAGCAGTCATCAGAACCAGATATCCAAACCACCTCAACTGGCTTCTTTCTATACAAAAGAGCAGCATTTCTACCCTCAGTCCCTGGGTATTTCAACCTCTCTCTTAGGCCATGTTCAGACCTACTTTAGTCTTGCAGGAAAAGGTGCAGACTTATCATTCATGTGAATGAGGCTAGTCCATGCAGGGATGCAGGGCCATCTGACAAAAAAATGTAACCTGATTCAACTTTTATGAAAATGCGCTGCAGTATTATTTGGCATTTTGATGGGTTATTAAACATATGTGAGTGCAAATCCATGCTAGATTGCGTCTCATGTAAATAGCATATTTCTTGTGTTTACACCGCGGTCAGTGCAATGTTAACTTTCCACAGTAAAATCATGTTTATTTTTAAGCTCTGTCCAGTGTTTTGGCATTTGAGAGTCCTTCAGACTCATGCATCTCTTAGTCAAACTGTACTTCCGAGGTCATATTTCATTGTCGTGGGAGCACCTGAAGCAACACCCCCCACCAATGCTGCTCCTTTTGAAGAGAAAACCCAGTAAGGACCTCAGCATGTGTAGGGCTGTGTCTGGCAAGGTTTATTTTTTTGATTGATCGTCTGCTAAAATGTCGACTTCTTGCACAGAACTGAAAATGTAAACAGAGTTTGAAAATATCTCTCAAGCTCAAGCACAACTACTTCCATCACTTTTTTGTAAGTACAACGAAGTGCAAACCTGTAAATGTTCTCAAGGGGAGACTGTCCAGAAGTGTGTGCCATTCTCTGTTTCTATGATTTATTGCTTTGCTTTAGCCTGGTGAGTTAATGGCCAGTACTAGGCCTTTTTCACATGAGACATTTTGACATGTCATAGTAGTAACAACATTAACAATGGCTCTGTTCTGTTGTCCTTCTTTGGTCATGCTCAATCTACATCACAGGAAGCACTGGCTGATTTGATTTCATGTTCTCAAAGGACATAGTGACATTTTCGACCACCAACGCTGTCCTGACCTTTCCTGGTTCAAGGTGGGTAACGGGGGGTCAGCTAACCCAAAGACTGGCTGGTGAATGTAGTTGAGTGTTCAGGAGCTAAATAGCCAGATATTTTCCTGACAAAAATGACAGAACTAAAAGTAGAGTGAACACTGGACCTATACTCATCAAAACCCCAATGGGATGAGCACATTGTTCTGTGTCTGCTGAGTCTAAATTTGCAATTGTTTGCTGAAGTATAAGCCATTTTACTTGTAATTTGAGTTATTCTAACATAAGTAATTCAAATAATGCAGCTTATAGTGAATATAGACTGCTTTATAGGTAGCATTTAGTAGGCACTGCGGGAAATACAGCTTAAGGCATTGGCTTCAGCATTCAGTATCAGTCTGACTAGTGTCAACCCATCACAACAACAACGGATTGTAAATTTTGCATGGATATTCATGGTCTCCAGAGGATGCCTCTCAGTTTTTTGATGACCTCCTGAGAAGCCTGTGGACAACTGGCTGAATTATTTTGTGATTACATGGTGTATGTCAGAATGTCCAGATTTGTGTTCAATCACATTTTATCACAACTAAATGGAATACAGAAAATAGTATTCCAGAGTAAAATCTACTGGTTGGTTTCTGGGACTCTGAACATCTTAATTAGAGGTCCACACCTCATGTTTTGCCCCAGGGGCCAGGGGTGGTTACTCTGGCCCTGACCTTTGTCATTTCATCTGGAGCCACCCCAAACAACCAACACTGTGATCCTGGATGAGGAATAGCTGGATTTAATGTTTTTTGTTGTTGTTGCTGTTGTTTTTTTCGAAATTCTAGGAATTCTTCAGCATCAGAGATTGCAAAATTATCACTTGATTTTTTTCTGTCTTATTTTTTTAGTACTTAATGAACATTTTAGCCTCATTGGTTTAGACTGTTGGTCTTGTTGCTTTTTCCATGACTTTGTGATATAGTTTTACGGCATAGTTAGAAAGGAGTACTCGGCTGTGATGGTGCACAGCTGCAGAAGTAGTTAGATAATGTACTGATGCGTTATATAACTTTATAGAGGTCACATATATGCAGGAACTTTTGGTTTGTTGGCACTGAATCAACGCTGAACGTCCTGGACTCTTGCAGACAGACTTCCTAATTAAGTCTTCCTCCTCATCGCCTGGGGAGAGCCAGACTTCTCTGAGTAGCAGATCTCTGCCTGAATTCATTTTAGGCCTTAGCGAGGCGTTCTCTGGGGCAGAGGAAGGATGGGGGATGACAGGGGGGTGGGGTGGGAGTGGAGTGGGAGGTGTGATGTTGGTGGAAGGGGCTGTCTGCTCGCTAATAAAACTCGAGCGGCCCGCCGCCCTGCCGAGGCCCCAGCAATTAAGGCTGTGACACACTGTGGACCGAGCTCACCATGAATTCTGTCTCGTCAATTTGCAGTGATGTTTGAATCATTGCACACACCACAGGTCACATATCACAAGTTGCCAATTAAAGAGCGGAGAGAAAAAGCACTGCTAAAAGATACAGACTTGGCAAGAGATTTTTGTTTGGTATCCAGGCTTATTAAGCTCATTACAGTATATTTTTAGCCAAATCATGCTGCTCCTCTGGCAGATCATACTGCAAATCTCTTTTTTTTTTTTCAGGGTACTTCATTTAAATACATTTGCCTAAAAAAAGGATAGTAAAGCTATAATTTAAGCCCTTGTTTCCCATTTCATTTCATTAAAATCATCATATTCACAGTATCTAAGTGATATATACAGATCTGACACTTTCTGAATTACACTGACCAAATTATTTGATGGGTGATGTGTCATAGAATATGTAATATGATGAAATGTAATGTAATCTGTAAAGTCAAATAATCCACTACAACAACAGGGGAAGATGAAAAGATTAACCAAAAACAACACCATCACTAAGAAGGACTAGGAGGAGTAATGACACACAAGTAGACAAACAGGTTTATGAGTAACTGCTACCAGTCGAGTGAAAAAGTAAAGGAACAGACTTGATTACCTAACAGAACCTCCAGAAACCTGTTACCCAGCACATAACCACTGTTCCAGCAGACTGTCACGGCCATGTAGGTCAATAGTTTACATATACTGGGATTTCAGGCACTTATGAATCATGGTCATTGTTCAATGCTGACAGGTGTTAAGGCCAAATATATTCCTGTCTATATTCCTGTCAGCCAGTTCACATGGAATCGATTAATATGTACAATATGTACAGCGGTGATATTTGGTGTCAAAGCTCTGAGCCTCTTATTCCCTACAAAGAAAGAGCACAGCAGGGACTGAGGAGCAAGAATCGGCTAATGTTTTCTAAATAATTTCCAGCACTAGGGAAAGGCAGACTCAGACCCTGCAGGTGGATGCTGGGGTGAAGGTGGAGGTTATTAAATGCAAAACTTGGAGGAGATGGTGAAGGAGGAGATGAGAGTAAAGTTAACAGAAAGAACTGCAGGGGAGTGAACTTTGTCAGAGTGAGGTAAATCTAATCAACTGGATAAGAGGGTACTCTAATGTTTCCTTCCATTTTCAGAGTTTTTGAACATTTTTCTCACTTCGTCTTGTGGATGGTCCCACTTTTACTTACTATAAATAACCCCGATGAGAATGACTGGCAGTGACTGGATCACAAGGCAAACATTTTACATCGTTTAACACCACACACTGTGTGATTTCTCTCCTGACTGTCAGCAACTGACCCAGACTGCAATGCACTCAGTCCAGCTTGGTCCAGACAATTGTGATTCTCAAATTATCTTGTTAGAAATAAATGTATCAACAGTCATAATGTCTTTAGGCCATACTGTGTCATGCAAAGATTTGCAATTTGAGTTGTGTTATAGGATGTATTCTAGATATGAAAGGTTACATGAGAAGAGGAATCAACTGTCAACATGTTGTATTAGCAAATGAAGTAAATGAATACTATTTTACTATTTTTGACCCCTTCTAAAAGTCTTTTGAGAACAGGACAGTCTTTGAAGAGGAATGTGGAAGGGCAGAGTGGGATGCTGGATGTAATATTGCAGACACTGCTGGGTTGGTTTTTGATGAAAATTGGGGGGATTATGCACCTCGCTGTTGCACTTGTCACATTTGGTGTACCACAAAGGAGCATTATGGGTCAGAATGAGGTGGCATATGTGACACTGATTGGCCAGCAGCTTCTCATGGCATATATACTGTTAGCAGGTTGAAATGTGTTGTGATGAAGGAAGAGATGGATTGCTTTTTTGCCTGTAACCCCAATTTCCTTCCTACTGTGTCACTGCTGTCACTGACTGCTTCACTGCCTCTCATGCTTCAGTTTCCACTGTTTTACTCTCTGTCTCCCACATATTGTCTCTTTTCCTGAGTGCAACACCTGGGGGACAACATAGGCTCCCACAGTGATGGAATTTCAGTAACAACAGCAGTCTGATGGAAGCTGGGAGATGTTCTGTTTTCAGTGGGATCGCTTGGCTTTATATTTGTCATTATTGGTAACAGCAGGACAGTGGTCCCAGAGGACCAAGATCAGCTCTCCAGATCATCTAAAATCCAGTGTTTACAGTGCTGTGGTTTGCAGTGTTTTGCTACAACAGTTTTAACAGTTTAAACTTTTCTTATCAGCTGATTGTTTTTATAATAGCAGGTTTATGGTGGTGGTGCTGCAGCACCCTTTAAAAAGTTATGGAAAGTCAATTATAATGTTGTGGTGGATTCCACTGATATGAGTCCATAGGTAGTGCCTATGGGATTTATCATACATGACAACAGCCCTCAAAGTGAGACTGTTGAAGCAGTGATTGGTGGCTAATGTTAGCAAATAAATAAATATATATTTTCTTAAAACATGCAATGAGATGACACAAATGTGCCAGATGTGTTACAAGTGAAAAGTAATTTTTATTGCACCAATCTGCATCAAACCAAAGGAATGACTCATCCCTGTGTTCTTTTTGTCAGTGTAGGCGCAGAGGTTAGATTGTGAAACACTCAGTGCAAATAAGAGGCAGCAATAGGTAACACAATGGATCCATGAATGAATACCTTTAAAAGAAAGAAAAACGAGACATCACATAAACATGTTAGATGAACGGTCAGATCAGATCACTCCACCCTGCAAAGATAGAATTCTCAGTCAATAGAATTCTCTGCATTGTGTAAAAGGAGGAACGCAGAGTTGCAGAGGCAGATTTGTCAGCGTAGAACCCTCTAGAAGAATCTAACTTTCCACTTTATTTGAATCTTGAAACTGGGAGAATAAGAAATTCTAAAAGAAAGTGCAGAGCTCAGCACTTGTTGGCCACTTTAGCATTGCCTCTATTGTCTTATGGATGAGTAGGAAAAAAAAAAAATTACCCCTGGCCTTTTAGAGAGCTTCTGAAGCATCACAGTTAGCTCTCTAAAGCTCTCTGCAGGGAGCAGAGGGAAACTGATGGAGCTAGTCTGAGTTCCAAACTGCAGTATAAATGAATCTCAGATGAACCTCGGGACAAAGTTTGCCTCTATCCCCAAGACACACACAGATTGCGCCTTCACAAACATCCCTGCAGCCAGCCCTCCAGTCACAAACTGACAGGCAACACACAGCTTTCAAACCATGTGGCTACTCGTTCCCGTGTGGCCTTCAGCTGTTGAAGAAGAGGCCATTTGTTTGCCATCCATCACAATATTGCAGAACCCCTCTTATTCATCTGCTGCTGACAGAATTTATTTCTCATTTAAGGATTTTTAAATGCTTGAAAAGCTTGTCTTGCAGGCTGAGCAAGCTGTCTGGGAGTCTGTTGTATTAAGCGCTGCAGCGTGCCACCTGTCAAGAATTTTGTTGGTGTGTCAACAGAGCTGCTGTCGGCAGTCAGATCCCCGACTTTAGTGGAACCTTAGAGTGTCTTTCTATCTCACAGCCAACATACACAACCTCCATCTCTATTTACTAACTTCTCTCAGGAGTCACTGAGAAAGCTGGCTGTGGGAACACACACTGCTGCCAAGAGAGGCGTCCTACACCGAGCCAAATCAAACCAAATTCAGTGGAAAAAATACAAGACTCAGCAGAAGGTGAAGCACTATTATAATATAGTGTGCAGAGCTTCTCTACTGCATTGTGAACTCACATTTTACTACAAAAGCAGATCATTCCTTTAACAGATGGGAAATGAGCAGGTCATGATGACCACGCCAAATTACTAGTAACATTTGCAGCACACTGAATTCTCAGACTGCTGATAAACAAACATTAAAGTGTGTTCGACTGCTGTGAGGCTTAGCACAAAACAGAAGGCACAGAGGGTAAAAGATGCCATAAGGTAAAAACAGGGCCATAACCAGGCTGTTACGAATGCTAAAGTCAACTGACCACGTCCACCCACGCCCCGTAAAATAATATTTTACCAGCTCCCAAAACTAAATGAGGCAGTGGTGGAACGCAGCCAGATCAGTCACTTAAATATAAAGCCTCTCTTCCAGCAGGTGGCATGGTTTCAATGCTGTGAAGCTGCTTCCCATGACGCACACTGGGTTTTCTGTGAGATCGATTTTCCTCCTCAATTTCTTTTTCAATCCTCAGTCTCCTAATCTTCACCCTTATACTATTTTCCAGTTTGGAAACAATCAAACAAGCGTTATGGGCCAGCCTGAATGCACTGTCCAGCAGCGTGGGACAGCTTGGAGTCCACTAGCTGAGTTATTATGTCCAACCACAGAGACCTTCACACTGCCACGGCACTGCAGTTTACCAGGGACTTAAAGCTGCATTGCCTCAATCAAATTGAACCAGTGCTGTCCTGGATGTGACACTCACTCTCTGATTCCAGTCCAAGGAAAGGAGCAGAGCAGTATTCCCTGAGTTCAGTGGAGACAAAAGGAGATGTCTCACTCCGCCTGTACGACCATCTACAACTCCAGTCAGCCTGTCAGGGAGGCAGGGAACCACTGACCACAGCTCTGTGTCCATTGTTGTTGGCTGTGTGTTTTGTGTGCATATGAAGGTTTGTGTGGAATTCTGCCTGTGTATTCTTGTGTGTGTGTGTGTGTGTGTGTGTGTGTGTGTGTGTGTGTGTGTGTGTGTGTAGAAGACTGAGGAGCTGTCCACTAACTGTGGTGCTGAAACCTGAACAGCGATTCTGCTCTGTACTGTGTAAATGTGTGCACATAACCATAACCACTACTAACCTTACCCTAACCTTAATCCCAGTCTTCACCCTTAAATGTAATGATTTACATTATGGGGACATGTATTTTGTCCCCACAAGTAAGCTAAGTCCCCACAATGTGACGCAATGGGACACACAGTGAGTTACCTTTCAAAAGTACACAAACATATCATGCAGAGTAGACATCATGATTATACAGTACTACAGCAAGAGTTGTCACACTCCCTTGTCTCTAACACCGTTACTGAAGAAACCTGAAGCCAGATCTAATCAAACTAATCTTCCTGTCAGTTGCTATAAAAGTTTAGAAGAGAAGAGAGACAGAGGGTGTTTGTCTTTGACAAGTGAGATGCTGGATTCACATACCAAAACTAACAAGCTTATTTACATCTGGAAGCAATTTAAAATGTACTAAACAGTCCTAAAATGGAATTTGCTGGCTGGAAAAATCAAATGAAAACAAAGTGTATGTGTCATGTCATAATGTGTTTTTACTGAGGGCTGTCATGGATGTAGGTCGGCCATTTACAGATTTTATAGGTTAGAGGAAGACAAAGAGAGCTGAATTCCAGGGGACTCTATTCGTGAAACAATCACGTCACACATATTTTTCTCAAGCATCATGAAAATATTGTTTGGCTCAATCAATTTTAGATTGATATATATGTATACATACAAGGAGCCGGGGTTCTGTAGGGTACAGTGTCACCAGCTAAGATGAAGGGTTTGACATACTCTGATTGATTTATTGAAGGTTGGGTCCATTCTGCAGTGACTGATCACAGGAAGCTCTTATCAGATTCCACACAAGTATTTGTGAATACTTAAACATTTATGAAGGATCTATCAAAGAGGTTACATATTCTGTTCGCTTCACTGCATGTTAACAGTGCCTCCCCACGCAAGATTCCAGTGAAATTTGATGTAAAGTTAGCAAAGTGGTTGTTGCTGTCTATCCAAGCCTTTTCTCTGGGAGTATCAAAGCATTCTGGGAAACAGTTAAGTCAATAAAACAAGACAGCTTAATGGACAGAAAACCTCATAAGCAACCAAGAATGGAGAGAGAATATTTCACTACAAGATACTGAGTACTGTATATTTACAAAATATCAGCAGCTTAGATGGCATCAACATCAGGCTTCATGTTTCTTACTGATTGAAAGGTCAACTCAACTCAACTTTGCTCACATACACACACATTGCTGGAGACATACTAACTTGCGCAAGCATATAGCAGGACCTTGTGCTTTATTTTGATATGTTTAAATTAAATGATTATCATTTCATTGGAGACTGCTAGACTTGATTGCTCGACTTGGAATTCCCAAGGGAGACTGAACTGCATGTTTTTATTTGTTTATTTGTTTGTTTTTTCAGCCACAGCATACAGAGTCTAGTCTTATTTCCAGAGCATCAAACAGCGACACACTGTCACACCCCTCAGCGTCTCAAACACACACACACAGTCTCCTTTACCATCTGCATGAGACTGAGGCACTGTGCACCGACACACCCACTCAGAGATTTGGAGGTTGGCAAAGCATTTATGATTTGTCTTCAAAGATCCTTTCCTGTCAGGAAGTAAATGTGAGTAACAGTAAACGCAGAAGTGATTGTGACATATTGTAAAAATGGATTCCATTCGTGTGTCAGCTGAACTTTAATGGTATCCCACAAATATCTTGTGTGATCAGCTTGCTTCTGTTTACAGCTCTGTTTATAACTGAAAGCTTTCTAATGTGTGATCACATTCTCTTGGAGAGCAATGTGGGTTACATGATCATATGTGCTCAGAAATCTTATCTTCAGTCTTATGTAATGGGAAATGAGTATTATGAAGTAACCTAGTCAAAAATCTGAAAAAAAAAAAGGGTTTGGAGAACAGAGATTTTTGATGCTTTGACACAATTCTCTGAAAGAAACCTTGATGGATCACTTTGGAATTCATGAAAAATGTAGGAAACTATTGACTGCAGCTGCTACAGTATTCTCTCTGCAGGAAAGTGTGAAAGAGCAGATTTAGCTGGATTCCTACAGATGAAAATCTTTTTCAACTTTTTTTTCAGGGCGCTTCCTTTTCACAGCCACCACGAGTGCTGCTGTCACTTGGGCAAGTGATAAGAAGGCTGCTGTATCTGTGTGTGTGTGTGTGTGTGTGTGTGTGTGTGTGTATGTGTGTTTTTGCGCATTTCACAAGTTCTGTACTAAAGTTAGGTTCAATGCTCTTTTCCAACACACAGAAGAGTGATAAGTCACTGCCATGACAACACATGCTGCCATTTCCTGACACCGCCTCTGATGGCAGCATTTTAAACACTGCGATTGTTCCATACCCATCATTCATTTGGATTTTCATCCATCTGCAGCTTCCTTCTCCTCTATCTTTTCTGAAATTCATCTAATCATTTCCCCATTAATGCATTAATTTCTTCATTTGCTCTCGTATCCTCTCATCAATCCATCAGAATTTCTCTGTGCTTGTTCAGTCTCTACAGCCTAACCTTTATCCGTTTCTCCCCGGCTCTGTTCCTCTCATCATCTCATCAGAGAGCTTTAGTCTGATCTAATATCAAAGCTCTCACATTATATCAATCAAATAAAGCTTTACGGTCAGGCCAAACATTACCACTCGCTCTCCACAGCTGTGCTCATCCTCCCCTCTGCCTCTGTGCTTTCATACAGAAGTCAAGCAGCCGTGACCAAAACTCCATCAGAGCCACTTGGAAAAAAAAAAAAAAAAAAACATCCAGTAATAATTCAACTTTTGGAGGCAGAGCTCTGTGTGATGTCCCCAATGTTCCTTTCTGCAAGTAATTGCTCTTTAAATGGTGAAGTGCTTGTTTTAGAAACATATTTTAGTCTCGTCACAATATGAATTTGAACCTTTTTCTCTCACTGCAGTCACAAAATCCAACAGTTTTCAGTTATTGATCACTTATGATTTTCAAAAGCACAAGGCAATTTCAGATCTTAGTGAAGATTAGTGCTGATTAGAGCTGCGCTAATTGATCATAATGTAGTTTTGTGGAAGATCAGTTGAGCTTTGTTTTAAAGACTTGAACATTTGATGCAAGTTTGCTCAAGCTGCACGATTCAGTGTTTTTCATGTTAAACAACAATGCGGAAAGAGCGAGGGGCTGCTCCTCGTGACAAAGGCACAGGGAATTATCAGCTCCTCTGCATTTGCCATCACCTCTGCAGAGCTTTTTACCATGTTTTAGCACATTGCTGTGATTCAGTCTCAGGCTCTCATCGACCTGGTTTCCAGTCGGTGCAGGCCGGAGGCTGGTTTCAGCGTTATTTTAAATAAAGAATACAACGTGAAAGTCAAGGCTCTTCTGTGTCATCTTACACTGCAGTATTGATCCAAAGACAAAAATAAAAATCAAAAATTCTCTTTATGATGAGTGATAATTGTGACAACAGTTGGGAATAGCAGTTTAGTTCCCCTCACATGAATCACTCTCACTTGGTCTCAAACTGTTCTACATACTGCTCAAGGTTACAAATTATGCTTATTTTTGAAGGTTTTCCTTCTCGAAATCTGCAATATGGTCATTTGCGAGTTGCTTGATATTTACCAGTCTTTGCTCACCACACTCCCGGCCTGAGAGCTGTTCACTCTAATGCTACATTTTCTATACCATGATCTGACCTTTAAAAACAAGCATGTGGATACAAAAACATCTGTGTGTAAAAAACTTGAAATGAAAAAACTGTGAAATCAAATGAATCAAATCCAGAGAGAAATACATGCACATCATCTGTCTTTTAAAAGACCTCTGTGACAAAGGCCGAACGCAGCCTCATTGACTCAAAATTAAATTTACCTCGCACAGCGCAAACTGAGGCATAACTTGGAAACAGCAAAAGAAAATGCGCTACTGCTGTAGGTTAATGAATTTACTTTAGAACTGTAGAGAAACAAGAGGAAAAAGGAGAGAGACTGGAGCGAAATGACAGAACGAGCTGGAGATCTTCCTGAGTTCTGAGATCACTCAGAGGCTGAACAGCTGCTGGGTTCATTTACATAGCTTGCGCTGAAGCTAACATCAGTACCATTGGTACATTGGTTGTTTGGGGCAAGTCAGCACGAGCTACACAAACAGTCATGCAGTCAAATTTGTGTGAATGATGTGAGGCAGAAATTTGCTAAGCTTTCTGTCTATACACACCTAGAATTCTGATTCGGGGTAACCATCTTGAAGTCACACTCTGAAGTCAGAAAGACTGAGGTCTGTCATTATTCCCTTGAGCTGAATGCTAATACCGCAGACGATAACAGTTAGGCTTTTCTAAAATTTATCAAAGTCACCATTATAGTTTAGCATTTTAGCATGGCAACATTTGTACTGTACTGCAATTAGCACTGAGCACAGCTTGTCCAGGAACTACAGCTTGGTTGTAAACTAGAGTATGAAATAAATCAAACATTTGACCTGATGATGGCACTAGAAGAGAATTCAGTTGAAATCAGTGCCTCTACCAAATTTCATGAAAGTGCATCCAAAGTTTCCATTAAATCCAAAAGCCAACCTCAACAGTTCCAAAGTGGTGGAGTGACTGAAATTGCCATGCATACAGCCTCCTGCTCACTACGCTTACCCAGGAATGGCGCCTGGTGTTGCCAGCTCCAAAAGGCCCTAAGTCTCCAGCTGGACACTTTTCTTTTGTGGTTCCCCACTGGTGAAAAAGAGTTATCAAACTCTATTCAATCTGCAGAGTCCCTTTCGATCTTTAGGAAAAGGCTAAAGACCAAGCTCTTTACTGAACATCTTTCATAAAAAAAAAAAAAAAAGCTCCCTATTCACTCTAATGCACTCTATGCATTACCTTGTAGCACCTATGTCCAGTTGGACCAGAAACTTGCGTTAGGGCACTTACTCTTGTTGTTCCCTCCTGTCTAGAACCTTGCTTGTGATGTATGAAAATCTCATATGTACATCGCTTTGGTTAAAAGCGTCTGCCAAATGACAAATTGTAATTGTAAATGTGGGCTTTGTTAAGATACTGGAGTGTATGAAGGTGTCTGAGGGATGCATGTTAATTGTTGATGCCTGTGTAATACATCTTTTGCTGTTTCTTTATGTACATTTACAGTTTTTATTTTTTATTTTTATTTTTGTTTTTTATTTATTATTCCTTTGTATTTGGATCTTGAGAACTGTGACAGTTGCATGTCACAGCACAGGTGTGCATTATTTGATGCTGCAGATTTCTCAAGATGAACATTTGAAAGGAGCAAATCTATTTTTACGAAATGCTTATACTGGACCTATGAGTGCTGAACCGTCTCCTCTTCTGGGCGTGTTAATCACACATAACAACATTATTTTCCTGCTCCTGATTTTATAAAGTTGATTGACATTTTTCTTTGAAATGAGTTCACTGCTCAATTGCAACTTGTCTCCATCCCTCAGTCAGATTCAAATTGGGTGTTCATGGAGAGCAAACACAACATTCATTGAAAGCATCAAAAAACCCTCACACACCCAGCTTATCAGAAGATTGAAAGCCTCATCCTCGACCTCATGCTGTAATAAACAATGTAGAAAAGAGATGATGGGTGAAATGAAGCCCTGCAGGATGATAGGTGACACCTTTTATTCAGCAGGGATTCTGAATAGGTTTCATGAATGTTTTGTAAAGATAATACTATTAATAGCATATTCTGTAAATTTTTTTGTCCAAAAATGTTTTGTCAGATTAAAATGATCATAATGGGGGAACACTGAAAAAACACTGAAACTCTCAACTGATGATATTAACCAAAGCGTGAACATTCATGAATGGATAAATGCACCTGATCAAAATGCCTCATCAGAATTAGCTCAGGTTAAGTTCCAGCAGACAGCCAGTTTAATGTTGTCACTATCTATAATAATTGTACAGCATATCCATTATATAACAAATGGAGCACACTGATAATCCAACTTTTAATCAGGCACACAATCTCAGCAAGCCAATAAAACCACAATGAAACCCTTCCAATGCAACCGCTTCAAATAAAAATTGATATTTGACAGTTTGATATGGAATACAAAAATAACAACAGACAATAGTAAAAGATGAGGAATGGGTTACGTACTGAATCTCTGAGGCTCCAGCTCCATGCTGCTCGCTGCTGAGTCGCTAAAGCAACTGACACCAAAGAGACAGAGAGTAGGGAGTACTGCACCGCCAAGCTCTCTCTCTACTGCTCTCTCTCTCTCTCTCTCTCTCTCTCTCTCTCTCTCTCTCTCTCTCTCTCTCTCTCTCTCTCTCTCTCTCTCTCTCTCATCTCTCTCTCTCTCTCTCTTCTCGTCTGTCTCCTCAGTCTGTGTGGATGTCCTCTGCTGTGATGATCTAACCTAATTTTTCTCTCTTTCTGCCCTTTCACATTTTCCATCTCCCCCTGTAACAAGTCTTCACCTCACCTCACTCTGCCTCTGCTCTTTCTTTCACTCTCTCTCTCTCTCTCTCTCTCTCTCTCTCTCTCTCTCTTTCCGAAGCAGCCTTGGTTGCCATGCACACCAGCTTTGTGTAAAGACGTGTTAAAAGTAGCAGTAGACTTATGGGTTCCATCGATCATCCTCAGATATCCCTGTTTCTCAGGTCTATTACTATGACGTCATGTTCATGATTGACATGAACCTGAGCCATACATTTTGGATTTTTCTCAACATTAACATTAAAAGCACTGTCCCGATGTCCTGTTGTCTTTTTTGAAAGTGCATCCAGTGAAAGAAAACCATGTCTGGCCTGTCCTTTTAGTTTGTCCCCTAGTAACAAATGTTACACTCTTCAGATTCAATGTAGCTAAGCTTCCTGTTCTCTGGACAGTTACTCCGCAGCACACAGATCACCATTACTGGTCAGTTACTTGACAGACAGTTCTGGTTTATTACAACTTGGGTCTTACTTTCATAGTTAACTTCAGTTTAATCGGTTTTGACTCTGTAGTAACCAAACTAATTTCTGGGATACTACTACAATGCAGAGAGATATTACTACAATGCAGTAGCAATGTATTGTGATCTGAATAGACCTGATTAAACCTGATCCAAAATGCAGTCAACTCAAACAGACCCAAACCAAGCCAACACACACACACACACACACACACACACACACACACACACACACACACACACACACACACACACACAAAATGTCAGTCAGTCCACCACTTTGCTCCAGACAGAAATATCTCAACAACTACTTGGTGGGTTGAGATGAAATTTTGTTCACACATTCATATTCCCCAGAGCATGCATCTCACTGATTTGAACAGATTTTTCCTCTAGTGCCACCATAACATTTAACATTTATGTCTTTAGGTAAAATTTCTCAAAAACTACTGAGTGGATTTCCTTTGCCAATTTGCTAAAAATCTTCAGATTCCCCTCAACAGATCAACATTTCCATCGTTCCAATACTTTGGTTTATGGCCTGCATAACTAACAACCTTCCCATCAGCCTCAGCTGGTAGATTTTGTTCAGTGCTAATTAAAAAATCTCAGCAAGTGCTGCCTCACACAGCGATTAGCTGGAGACTTAGCCCTGTTTACCTGTGTTGATGATGACGACACATCATGTAATCAGATGCAATGATGATCTGATGGATCACTCTGCTAACAGACATAACTGACACATAGACCTGAGACCCACTGCAAGACAAAAGGACCCAACAGGACCTGACTGAATATAAGTTTGCCTGAGCTGGATTCAGGTTGGATTTTTTGTAATAGGAACCAAGTGGACCTGTGACAACCTACTGCACAGTCCAAAGGGGCAACAATCGCGAGCAGCCAAATGATCAATTTGCAAACAAACCAACTTTATCCAATATTATCTAAACCACTTCATATGAAGGTAAGACTGAAAATCAACATGTGGACTTGATGGAGAGAACACTGTCCATCTCCTGTGTCCCATAGAGGACCTTTAATTTGGTGAATACAATGCTATTATCACTGATGCTGCAAGAGTAGTAATCAGCCAGAATTATGCTTTAAACATAATGAAGCTGTCACAGTTCACAATAGCTTTGCCTTCACCTGTCATTTACATGACTCAAAAGACAATTTTGACTTATTTTAACAGTGCAGGTCTGATTGGACAAATGCACCAGCAGTTCAGCATTTTGTTTACAAATAGCTTCTAAATTTCAGGTGGAAAATAGAAGCAGAATCAGGCTCCATTTAATCGCCACCAGTTTAAATCGTTTTTCACAAGGTTAGTGGTTTGGAGAGGCAGTGAGTCACATCATCATTAAAACTCCTCATCATTCACTGATAGTTGGAATGTTCAGCTGCAAGGCTGAATCAGTCCTCAGCGGAGCTTTTCTACTCACAAATACATCACATGAAGGGAGTCAGACGCTCCCAAACTGCTTTTCTACTGTGACTAGAGACAGATGGAAGGATGTGACTGATTGATTGATTGAAGACTGATTGATGATGTCACCATGTTCACTTCTAATGAGAAGATAGCACAATTATTGGGTAATTATGGAAATAGATGTGGTTTCAAAATTATCTGCAGCTACCATCAACAACAAACAGTGTCGTAGATGGTAGCACGGTGTGCCAGACAATGCCACAGTGGCAAGGAGATGCTTTTACACCTGAGCCTGTTCCATGCACATGTGCGTGGAAATCAGACTTAGAGCGAAAAGACAAAGTGAGCAAACTGAAACAGATGGCAAAAAGGATAAAACCCTGCTAGCAGCCACTAGAGGTTGTAATTTTCATTTTAGCCCACAATGTAAAAGTGTTGGACAGAATGAACAACAGTGACCATAATGCTCTTCTCAGAGCCATATCAGTATTGTGAGTAGCAACACATATCAGCCACAGTGTCTGTATCACATCATTTCACATGTGTAATGCATACTGGATGCACTATACAGACAACAAAAAGGTGCAGTCACGGTTCAGTAGCCAGGGTGTGCAAATACAAGCACGTAATGTGTTAAAATTGCAGCTTTTCTAGAGCACAGATAAAAGCTGATACAGGGAAATAGGAGAGTGGTGTACCCATGTATTGTAGCTGTCAAGATGCACAATACATCATGGCAGGTTGATGCATCTTAACATGTATTATAACAAAAAAGAGAAAACATTGAAAGACCCAACTTATCCAGCATATGATTTATTTATTATTTGCTATGTTTTACTACGTTGCATCCCTTTTACAATCACAGTCAATAAACACTGTCCATGCCGTCATTACTTACAGTGGCCCTGAAAGCTCAACGCACTGAGAAAACACATGCAAATAGACAAAGCACCAACAAATTAAGAAATTGTTATCACCAATTTGACAACACGTGAAGCTAAATGCTGCACAGTGAGAAAACACAAATATAGAAACACTGCAAGTAGCACAGACAATTACAGACTAACTGATAGAGCTAAAGAGCCAGTATTTTTCTCTCAGGAAGTTGATCGATTCCAACCATAGATACCGGTATCTATGTTTGGTAGAGTGTTCTGTATTTGGTTTTCTCTCACACAAACACAAAATTATCAGCCTCATGGTGGTGCCAGGTGTAAATAAGGGGATCACCAAAGTCATTAGCAATAATTCTCAGGGGACCTTACCTGCCATTTCATGGCAGTCCACCCAAAAGGTATATTTGAACCACTAAATAATAATTCCCTTCACTAGAAAGAATCAGGTAGTGTTTGATCCGTCATCCTCATGAGTGAAGAGGCCCGTCTTTGCCCTACCACCTCACATGAACACCTTTCAAAATGACAGAGGAACGATTGGTGAGTCCACTTGGGTCCATTTGAATAGTTTGGACGTGTTAAGTCATCTGATATATGTGTCAGCCAAACACGACAGCAGCTCATTTCACTAATTAATCTCCATCTGTTTGGTGGAAGTTATGCTCATTTGTTGAACAACTTCTGTAGAGTTTCTTGGCCATCAATGATACACAGTTAAGAACCAGCGGCTCACTCTGCCAGTCCTTTGAAGGCCTCACCCATGGAATTCAACTGTTCTGCTGGATTAATGTGGTGGATTGATTCTGGTTTGAACACAATTCTAAAGTGAATCAAAGGCAGTTTTAAAGCTTGTATATGTGTGTGTGCGCAGCCCAGATGAGAAATTCTACCCCTGAGCAGTTTTAACCCCAGGTAGAGGCTAATAAAGCCAGTCTACCCACCTAATGGGTTATTGAGAAGCCAATGAGCCACCACTGCTTTCAGCCAATAACACTTAAACTTCACTAGCACCAGAGCTCACAGACTGATAGATCAACACTGGATTAATGGTGCGAACAAGACACACAAGTGAGCTGTAAAGTTATGTGATGGAGCCAGTAGCAGCCAATGGAGAGGGAATGAATGTGTGCGCATGGAAATTGCTGCTGTTGGGTAGTTGTTGTCGTCTGAATGATCTAATTAGAAATTTTTTGAGTAAGTCACAAAGAGTCCATGTGTGATGTATGTATGAAAGCAGTGCATGGATGTGTGGTGCTGTGGAGTTGCTGACTAGTGCAAACTGAAAGACAGTGATGGAGGGTGAATGCAAGCTGTAGAAAGTGAGAGACAGGCAAATATCAGCATTCAGATGCAGCTCTCAGGTTTAATTCAAAGGCACTGTTTGTGTCACTGAAACGTTGCAATCTAGGGCTAACAACATTAGCACTGTAGCTAAAGTGTCACTATTTGGTGCAGCACCGCAGGGAGTTAAGGAGCAGTACCTACGTTGTGGACTAATTGTTGGTAGTTCCTGAAAAATGATTAGAAAGAAGCATCTTCAGCACAACAGGCATGAGGTAGACTCAAACAGGTGCAGCCTTTTCCTTCACCGTCCCTGTTGTATGAATGCGGAGAGATACTTTTGATCACAGAGGTATTTCTGTATGTAGGGCAGCCTCTCCTGTGAGAGCATTTTGTTGCACTGTGCTCTTATTCATCTTCTTTCGCAGAGAAATACTGAGTCTTTGTTGAAATCAGCAAACTGAAGAAATTTACATTGGATCATGGTGGATGGGTTTCTTGTCTTTGGTGTTTTTCCTTTTTTTTTAATGCGATCAAGTGATTCTTGTTTTGCCAGCTTTCTTCGAGCCCTTCATGTATCCCCTAAATTAGCTTTGATGCAGTTCAGTGGTCCGGGGGGGCATAGATTAGGTCTTAGTTAGCTGCAGCTCTGATTGAGCAGCCAGATGTAACCTGAGAGAGGAGGGAGGAGAACACCATTAAGCCATTGATTTATTCATTCAAATGGTTAAGAGGCTTTTCTGGCATGAGTCCAGATACACACTCATTTTGAGGCTGCAAACTCATTTTTAGCTCCGCTCATCACTTGAAGTTTTATTCTAATTCCCTTAATTATCATTCAGATTGATTCATCTTCACTCTTGTTTTCACTCTGTGGTTTCTTTTCTTGTCATTTTCTCAAATGTGCTCCACTTGTTTTGCTCCTGGAGATGAGATCAGGGTGTAGCATTACTTTCAGTTTTCAAAGCTACTGTTTTTTTTGGAACTACCAATACTCAATAATTGCTGTAATTTTTTTACTGTCTTAACATTTAGCTTTTTTATGACAACATAATCATTGGCCAAACAATTTTCTTTATATGAGAGTAGATGGGTTGGTATGACAATTAAACTACTACCAACTACTGTTTGAAGGGGAATAAAAAGTTTCATACAGTGAGACATTTTCAGGCATCCAGGAGTCAATACGAAAAGGTCAGAGGTACCAAGCTGCGGCTATTTTAAAGCTGCATCATTGTGTTGGTGTTTGTTTGCCACTTTGGGGCAGTGGAACAAGCTGCAAACTTATCACAGTAGCATTCATTTGGAGTGGTGTCCATGTGATGAGTGTGATTTTAGTATCTACCAACTCTACCAAATTTTTGTCAAATTTGGCTCTTTAGCTGCTACATGCGCTATGCTCATCAGCTGATCTCTGACTGTGTAGGTCTGCTGTTTGGTGCTGAGCAGACCTTGATGAAAGCAGTTGCAATGTTCTTGCTGGAAATGAGGTTAATGAGAGCGGAGTTTGGGGCCTGAACAACAAATGAGCTAAAACATGTTAAAGTGCTTCACACATCTGAGGGGAACTGTAGAATTGTTTGTAATTCTCTCACTTCACATGTTCTCATTTAAGAAAAGAAAAATCAATTAGCGCAGACAATTCAGCTATGACTCCCAGGGCAAGAGACGTGCTAATGGTTAGCAGAAGGTTAATATTAGACTTTGTACAAATCTCATGAAACATTCATGATTTTAAATCTTTTTCTCATTACTGGTTAATGTCAGGTCACTGGAGCAGCTACATTTTGTTTCTGATTGCAACAAAATGCTCTGATTTGTGCCTCTAACTGGCCTCTTCTCCATAACAACAGTGTCCTCACACTATATCTACAATACCAAATCTAAGAACAAAGTGGAAATATTTAAAGCCAATAGCCAAGAACATTTGCTTTGTTTTATCATCCACAAAATTAAAAAATCACTTGGGAATTTACTGAGGGGGAAATAGTGGAGTCAGTGGCTCTCCCACTTAATATTTTAAACAGAGGTTAGAATTAATGTTTCCACCAACCTTCCTCCTCTGTTGTCACAAGCCTTTGCCAGACACTCTGAACTGCACTGTCAGAACTGAGCCCTCATTTTGTTTTTTGACAAATTTCCCAAAGGAACATTATTTAAAACACTGTGGAGGACACCCGTCCCCTCGGTAGTGGCCTAATTTGTTGATGTTTAATGTGCCAAAATCTCCAAACGAATGTGATAATGTGGTAGTGATAAAATGAGAGATGTAATACAGTGAGACTGTCCTGCTCTACCCCGACTGCTCCATTTCTAAAGCACAAACCCCTCCAAAAAACATCACGCTGCAAGCAAATGTAATGTACTCTATCGCCTTGTGTAGTGTGCTCATGTTCATACACAGACACACTCAAAGGGTTAGGAACCTATCCAAGGCTTTCAGTCCCATAAAGGCGATGGTGCAGCTGAGGACAAACCTCTTTTCTCTGCTCCAGTTACAGATGCTGCACATCCCCTCCAGCCCTTCAGAGAACACTGCGGACATTTTTCTCTCCACGTCTCCAACTGTTGTGCTTCCTCCTTTGCCATGTCCTTGTAATTCTCATTGTTTTTGCCCCTTTTGTGTAAGTCTTTATTTAATTTGAATTTTAATTTGTTGTGATTAACACCATACAACTAACAACTATCTCACTTAACGATCCTCAACAAATGTGCCTGCAGGGCCATCAGTGTACCGCAGTGATTTTCGACCACTTGTGTATGAGCAAGGTGACAAAAATTCCATAAAGAAAAGTCAAGAAAAAACAAATACAAGTACTATCAGGCCAGAATCACCAATATTGATACAGATACTATCATGCAGTGTAGAGCAGTGTGTCATCATTTATAAGGTACATGCATGATTAATCTATGTCTGAATATACAGCGCATACTTAAAGTTTTCACATCCTTTCAAGTTTTCCACATTTTGTTTAATATTTCAGACTCAACTTGAAATGGATTCACTTCATTTTCCCTCATCAATCTACATGGAATACTCCACAGTGACAGAGCAAAACAGCTTTTGAGAGTTTTTAGAAAGGCTGGCACACATTTCTTCAGGAAGTTTCTGTCATTCATTGTGGCAAAATCCTTCAAGCTCAACCAGTTTGGATGGGGGGTGTCGGTGCACAGCCATTTTCAGATTTCTCCAGAGATTCTCATTGGGTTCAGACACTGACTCTGGCTGGGCCACTCCAGTGCCTGGTTTGCGATGAGTTGTTGTCTTGAAATGTAAATCTTCAGCCCAACCTGAGATCCCGAGCAATCAGGATTGTTTTACATTTTTCTGTATGTCTATTCTGACTATTGTCCCAGTCCCTGTCACAGAAAACCATCCCACCGTGTTGGACTGTAGTGATGGTATTATTGAGGTGATGCTCAGTGCTGGGTTTCCTCACACATGCTTTAGGGAATTGTGGCCAAACAGTTAAATCTTCATTCCACCACAACAGGGTATTCTGAATATTAATGTAAATGCATATTTAAGTCTTTTATCTGTAATAAATGTAAAAATTTGGAAATCTTGAAAGGGTCTGAAAACTTTGCGTATGAAGTGTATTTTATTGGATATGAGAGTAAAGCACTGGTTCAAGTCGAGACACTGAGGCTGGCAAAATACACAGATTTGTTAAGCTCTGATGCAACTTATTATCCATAAAGAGCATTGCGCAAAGCATTCCAACACACTGTCACTCCCAGCTTGTCACATATGCTTTGTCAGGAGCCCATTAGCCTTGGTTTTCAAAGTACAGTACAGGTCTCCACATTCACACGTTCTCATTAAAAATCTAAAAATTGGGGCGCCATGCCCACAGATCCAGGCATTTGGCCCTCAGAGGGGAAATTAGCATTATTATGGCTATTATAATTTATTTATTATCATCATCGTCACGTCTTGGTTATTGAATATATATGTGCTTTCTCCATTTTCTTCTGTATGTAACTACCTCCCAACGTCAGTGTATGGAACATGATGTTTTTATTGTGGGGTGGAAGTCTGAAAGAATTGGCTCTCTTTCTGATAACATGGTGTAAGTACAAAGTGCACCCTCTACTGGTGATCTGTTAGACTGGTTTTGAGTTGTGTGTGGTTTAAGTATTAGCAATCATTTTTCTCTGTTGAAATGGCCATAAGAACGTGGTTTACCTTCAAGAAAAGCTCCCTTAATGAGAATGGTCACTCAGCACTCTACAAGAATCAGGTCGCGCTAACACTTTCTGTAGATTTCACTCACAAAATGGGAATTAGTGTTAACTTTACCTCCAAGCTAGCCACCACAGCAGGGACAAGTGTAGCCACCACTCTCTCCTCTCCATCTCCTCTCCATCACAACCCAGCCCAGTTCCCCTCGCTCATACCAGCAGTTTCTTTAGAACAGGGTGCCAGTTGTGGATTTGTTGGAAGCCTTTCCCCAAGCACTCATCTTGGAGAATTAGGCAGTGCAATTCCAGATGACTTCCAGGTGGATACACCCAAACAGTTACTTTGAACCTCAGAAAAGAAACACACTTTTTCAGTGTGTGGTACCAACAGACCCTAGCTTGAGTTCTCTGGGAAAGGCGACGCTGAGTGTCCCTTGTAGACAGTTTAGAGTTTGTGTATTTTCAGATTTAACATTCACAGTAAAAGGCTGCAGGAACTCTTTTTCCACTTTGAAAAATGTGTTCACTGAGCACCGAGGAAGCGTGTCACACAAGTATGAAGCTCACTTAATTCAAGTTGCTCGTACAAGGACCTGACCAAGACATGCAAGACAGAGTGGAATGACTGAGGAGATTCCACTCATCAGAGAAATGCTGGCTGCAGCTTTATTAAGCCCAGCCTGAGCCAGTGAAGTGGAGTAACTAGGCCACAGTCACATTAGTCATGTCATTTGTGTGGAAGCTGTTTTCTTGAATCGTCTTCCAGGTCTTAGGTGGATAACGACATTGACTCTTTTTTCACCGTATGTTTGCTAATGTTGAGTGATTGATTTGTGACAGTAGAGTGAAATGTTTCCTGAGCTGCACGGTGTCATCGTAGTTGCTTGTTTGATGTGTAGTGCTGTCCGTGGTGCTGATGCATCTGTCACAATGTTGCTGTCTTACTGACTTTGTGTTGCACTAATAACTGTCTTAGGCCTCGGGCTGTTTGAGTATGAACTGTAAGGTTTAATGGTGCACGACTTGAGCATACTTTTCCATTCTTAAGCAACAATTAAAATATTCAGTACATAAGTAATAATGATAAGTAATAAATAATGCCAGTTCAGTCTTTTAAGACATAAATCTACATAATATTGAATTATTCAATATGAATCCACTGCTCCATTCAAAAAAAAAAAAAAATACTTTGATGTTTAAAAAATCCCACATGCTCAGCCAGTTACTCCTCTGCTGCTGGGGTTGTATCCACTGAGAATTCCTATAGCACTGAACTGAACAGGCGAACCAGAGGGGTGTGGTGAAACTGGGCTGAACTTTTGCAGCTGGCCCTCCATCAACACGGCTTAAGGTTGTCTGACATAACTACAGCTGCTTACATTGATTATTCTGCCATTGAAATGTATATTATAAATATGTGTATGATGTGAGCTGAGGTTGCTGTGGGACTTGTGCACCCACCAAGCCTGTGTTCTTTAGGAGACAGGATTTATGCCCTTTAGCATTTTGCAATGGCTTTACAATATGTGTCTGTGTGTGTGTGAACGTGCATGGACCTGGATGTAAGTCTATTTAACGTCCCCAAAAAAGTGATGGAAACACCCTGTGTGTGTGTGCGTGTGTGTGTGTGTGCGTGCGCGCGTGCGTGCGTGTTCAGTCAATCCACTTAACTCCCTCTTCCACTTTTCATCGATGGTGACATTAATGCTAGGTGATTGTTTGATATTCCGTGTTCAATTTGAGACCGTAATGAGCTTGGTGAAGTGAGTTGAGGATTTAGCATAAAAAGGGTCTCAAATTTTTAATAATATGACAGTCATGGCCAGGGGGGCAGGAATGGTAGGAATACCAATAAAGCAGCAGAGAGTGTAGAGGAGTGAACTGACACCAGGGCTTCAGCGGAGGATTTTCAAGGCAAATATGAACACATACTGGTGATACTGATGTGGTCCACTGCACACACTACTTAAATGAAAAAAAGACTGAAATGCATTTCCACTGAGAGACATGATTAATCGTATGTGACAGATGGCAAAAACTACTCTAACCCTTTCCTTTATGGCCAAAGGGAGGAATTCTCAGATGCCGATTCACAAGGACTGTTATACTTCTTGGTTTGATAATACCTAAGATTGACATGGGCCTTTTATTAAATCCATCATATCAAAGCATCAATGTTACGTGTGTCTCCTGTTGGTTGGCCACTTTGAGAGGACAACTTCTGCTACACACGCTTCTCGTAATGTACAGACAGAAATAATCCACTTTAAATGGAAAGTCCAATGATTTAGTGTTGCACTTCCATAAAGTGTGGGCACAGTAAATGCTATGTATTTGAAAAGAAAACACAATAAAGTTCAACAAGATTTACGTGTGTGACTAACATTTGACACAAATTGACATCACTGGTGAAATTCCATGATGAAACCATTAATATTTACAGTAATTAATATGCTACAGACGATTGCAACAAATGTGTCACCAGTTCTTGTTCTGCTCTGTGACAAGACACTTTATGAGCCTCAGCTCTGCTCATGGTTACTCATATTTTCCTGTTTTATCCCTTTAAATTTGATCAAATAAAAGCAAATAAGACACAAACACAAAATAACATGCTCCTCTGATAAAATTTCCCTGGAGCCTTTGATGTTGTGTGAAGGTTAGACCACATTCACACTCTCCTTCATTCAATACACCCTTCAATATTGCATGATACCATTTTCATTATGCCTCCCTATTGCCTCAGTATCGGCTCACACCACACACCACCAGCTTCATATTAGACACATAAGGATATTTTGCCACTACAGTGTGCTATATTATTTATTAACCTAGCGTGTGGCAGTTGGTAAATGGCAACGACCGAGCCAGAGGTGCTATTGGTGCTAATTGCTTTGATAGATAATGAGAGTGAATGTAAGGAGAGCCATCTTTTGAGGGTGTATTGAAGTGCACGTACATACAAGAGAATATTTTGATGTGGACATGCAAGCTGACTGCTGAGCCATTACAAACATGTATGCTGAAAGAGCATTCATTAGGACAAACATCTGCACTGTGAAAGGGCATGAAGACAGCTCGCTTCACGTGCTGAAAAGAAGAGGGCTGATAAATGATAGGAAGCATTTTAGGAAGCATTCAGTCAGTTTGTTTTAGA
This sequence comes from Chaetodon auriga, assembly GCF_051107435.1. Taxonomy (NCBI): domain Eukaryota; kingdom Metazoa; phylum Chordata; class Actinopteri; order Chaetodontiformes; family Chaetodontidae; genus Chaetodon; species Chaetodon auriga. The sequence goes on from NC_135083.1 coordinate 25,705,600, forward strand.
ACTCATATGTGACAACAAATCCTATGAATTTAATTCTTCCTTTCATTCATCTGTCCTTCCTCAGCTTTTAGGCTTGTTCTGCCTTAAAAGGAGGCTCATCATAGCGTTTGATGATTTTAGCAAACAGTGGCAGGTCACACAGACACACACACGCACACACACACACGCACACACACTTATATTCCTTTTCAACCTTTTTTGAAAGAAAAATATTTATTACATATGCATATATAAGCTTTATTATAAATATGCAATAAAGCTTACTTTACAGCTCACTTTACTTTTACATAAGCTTACTTTATGCTTTATTTTTGAAATCCTAGAAAAGAAATTGTGCTTCCAAAAGCCAACAAACAAAAAAAATAAGAAATACACAGCAGGTTCAAAAACAGCTGGTTTGAACTATGGTCCCGCCTCTCACTGGGTAGATAGCCCATCATACTTTAGCATACCGGGGTCGCACTTGTGGTGGCCAGACAGATTTCAGAGGTTGCAAGCAACACCCCTGAAATCCACCTCTGTTTGTGACAGCACTTGAAGATACATTCAGAGTTCATCATTGAGCAGTTGAGCAGTTCCTGCCATAATATGGATCACTACAGTAGTTGAATAGAGCTGTTGACTGTATAGCAACCCTACCTCTGCACAACACAACTGATTGTCTCAAACTCAGTAAAAAGGCACAAAATTCCACTAACTAATTTTTGATAAAGCACACCTATTAATTGAAAAGCATTTCAGATGACTTCCTCATGAAGCTGGTGAAGATAACACCAAGAGTGTGCTAAGCTATCATCAAGGCAAACGGTGGCTGTTATGAAGAATCTAAAAAATAAAACATATTTTTATTTGCTTAGACGTTTCTAGCATCATTTTAATGTCTTCGGTATCAATGTAGAAAACAACAAAAATCAAGAAAAGACATTGAATGAGAAGGTGTGTCCAAACTTTTGATTGTTAATATATTTACACAATATTTTTTTCTTCCCCCTTTAATCATCTTGTGACCCCTCAAGTTCATCCTGGGACTCTTGACCCCCTGGCTGCAACGCACTGCTCTAAACTACTTATTCTGTGCAGGGTTGCAGGAGATAGGAGTCTATATCCCAGCATCCATTTGACGGGAGGTGGTGTACACCCTGGACTATCAGAAAGCAAGACAGTCATTCATATTTGCTGGTAATTTAGTTTCACATAAGGGTTTTCACATGAAAACAATGAGTTTTGTTCTCTTCTTTGCATCTTCATCAATGCAGAGGTACACATTTTAACTCTCCCACTCACAACACAGGTCAAGTCATGGAACAGAGAGATGAATGGAAGACATCCCTCAATAAATTAGCTTCCCATTATGAGGAGTCTGAGGGCCAAGACAATGACTTCATTAAGACTCCATCTGTCTTTGGTGGAAAATTATATTGAGGAGTTCTGTATACAGCAGATTGTCTGGCTGGGAAACTGGCTTTCAAAAGGAGGGAGCTGCACTGCCCCCCTCTGTGGAGCAGAAAGACACCACATAAACATATTTTGCCCACTGACTTATTACAACATAGTAGCTGAATCTTGATGAAAGATTCCACAAATGTAAGGTTATTTAAACGAGGTTAAGACTAAAATGTGGAATAGTGATAATCAAATACTATCTGTTTATGAAAATATCATATAATGATCTGCTCCACAACACATCCAGAGCTTCACCTGTAGTTTTAACACAGCGTCTTCCTCCATCTTTGCATTTAACACTCCTCGTGGCCTTTGACATCAGCACTCTGTACATTGTACAGTGATCCAGACACATATTGTGTGAACACTGTGAATCACAGAGCAAAACAGGCCAGAGTGCATGTTTCCCTGACAGAGACTTGATATTTAATGACAGCAGTGTTGTCTTTTCAACAGGGCACTGTGCTTTATGTTGCCTTATCTCTGATTGTGTTCAATTGCAGCATCTTTTTAAGAGAATATTAAGAATAAATGAATGAATGCAGATTAAATTATTTGTTTACCCAAAAACATGGCCAGGTGGGAGACACATTTTTCAGCCCTGATTAGTGTCTGTATGTGTTCACTCAAACCACTGTATGAATGTATTCATCACCTCCCTCTCCGAGAAAATGTTATGTGAAAAATACAGAAGTTCTAAGAAAAATGTCAAAGGACTTAAAATGAACAAATCCCCTCACTGCCCAGTGCTGGTGTTGCAACATTCTGACATAGATGAAAACTATCCCTGCAACTCTAGGACCAGTCCTCTGCAGTGGTCCAGTAGGTGAAACTGTATTTTGAGAGAAAATACATGCTGAAGTGACTCCTCCAAACAGCTCCGGGAAAAAATGCTGCTGCTACCCAAACTCTCCTCCAAAGTGTCCTCTGAAGGTCTGAACTGACCAGACCCAGCAACCGCCAGATTTTCGTGATCAGGACATGGACTTTCCCTCCACTCGTTAGTTTTGCAGTCTTCACAATATTTCTGCTTGACTTTTTCAAATTCAAACTGCATCTAAAACCACAGTCCTCTTACTGTTGACTACTGAGCAGCAGCAGGTGTTTCACCCCAGTGACACACAGGTCTGCTTCATTAAAGGTTACGGCTGCCATTGTTCTGTATAATTTTAGCAAATTGAATCAAAAGTCTAAAACCGCTGTAGTTTCTGTCACCTTACTCAAACAGAAGGGAACACTGCATTTGTTGGGGACTATTTTCAGTGGTGAATTAATCCACATTTGGTGCCTTAGTGAGTATTTGGGGCAGCAGGATGTGTATGTGAACACATTCTCATCCCAGGTCGACACATGCTGATGCTGCTTTGTCACACTCCTCTGCGTTTCACACAGATGCACACAGCACCTGTCAGTGTCTGTGTGTGACACGCAAAGTCCTCCTGCCAGAAAAGCTTTCTAACACGTTACTTTCTCTCATTGTCCAAAACACTCAGTGCCTGCCCTTTAATTTTTCCTGACCATGAAAGTGCCTTTATCCTCCCTGGATCCTGTTCTCAGTCTGTTTTTGTCTGACCATCATTTTTTTTTTTTTTTTAATCTCCCCTTCCAATATAGATTCATTGGAGCAGAGGATGTAATTTTCCCTACAGACATGTTTCTTGCTGGGGCTGGAGTACATCCGGTTCCATTATTTTTGTCTATGGTGAAAATTAAAAGGTTTTAAGGAGATGGAAACAAGCTCCAAATCACTTTGGTGTTCCATTAAACCTCCAGTAGGAAGTAGGAACCAAGTGGGCGTGTGTGAAGATGTTATCACCCTGTTGCCTGCTGACAGATACAGCCGAATCAAGTGAGTTGCCTCGTGGGATCGGGAACACCTAAAAATGCCACTTTCACGCACTTAGTGGTCTTGAGTCTTTCCACAAAGAACACATCTTGCCAAGATATCATTGACTACATTATCTATTATACACTGGTTCATTAATTCATTGTATCATTCATTCATTCATTGTATGTCACTGCATTCATCGCATGTATTCATGGTTGCATTTACTCATTTGTATGTATTTATAGTTATTAGATGTGTGGGCAGTTTAATAAACCTCTCTTTTATAAAGAACTTGATCATGTGCTTTCTGTGTGTGTGTGTGTGTGTGTGTGAAGTATTACAGCCACTTAACAAGAGTCAAGAACTTAGGAGCAACCTCCAGAACTCAAACGGAATGATTTTATTGGCTGTTGTTTTCCCTTTTATAAAGGTAGGTTCTGTTATTTAGTGTAAATATTGATTATTTCTGATAGCCCAAAGTTGGGTGCACAATCACTCTACTTCATCTTTTGTACTGCTTAATGTGCACTAAATTATTCTGCCCCTTTGAGGCATACTAATCATTGTTACATAATGAGTTTTGGTATCCTTTCAGGCATTCCTGCTACACTTGTAGCCTCATGCTTGCCATATTAGTGGTGAAAAATCCAAACATTTCCTGCTTTTATTCATGACACTGGCTTTCAGGTTTCTGACTCAATATATGGCCTCAACATTATCACAATGACTTACATCTACTTACCGCAGTGCTCTTCGACTATTAGTATAAGTCTCTCGTTTCACAAAGACAGACAGACAGACAGACACACACACATAAATGGCACTCAGATTGACAGTCTTCCATCCATCCTGGGACTTAACAGATGGTTTCTAATTGCATCTGAAGGCAGCATCAGTGTGCAGTTGTGACTAAATTGCAGGGTTTGGGCTGTAGGTAAACACACCAACTGTTCCAGCCTACTTCAAACACCTGCAGCCTCCTCTCCATCCATCATTGGCACACATTCATTCACACAAATTCATTCCTTCCATCTGCCTGGAAGCATTTGCTAGTAGCTTCATGTCAGTGGATTTTCTCAGGTTTATGAGTTCCATGGAACTGTGAATACTGTGGTTTTGACATGTCCTGTTGCATACAGTATTGTATCACCTTCTTCAAAGCTGGGCTTGACAGTGCTCAGAATCAGAATCAGAATCAGATGCCTTTATTAGTCTCCCGAAGGAGAAATTCCATTTCAGTTACATCCCGTCCAAGAAACACAAAAAAAGACAGTGACACATAACAGGGGAGGACAGGAGTGGGAGAACTGTGGGTCGCACACATGGAGAGCGCCCCGTTTACTTAGATGTGAAAGAGGAAAAACAAGAGGGAAGAAGAGGGTAAAAAAAGCAACTCCCAAACTAAGCTCCTGTGGGGGGGGGGCACAGTGTGGGATTAGGAAAAAAACACCTCGGCACATAAGCAACATAGTAAGACACTACAACAAAATCTCAAGGACTTGCACATGGCTGTTTGTATCATCAAAATGATACAAAACATTACACAGTATTTATTCCTGTGGGAAAGAGACCAGTAATACTTTTCAGTTTTGCAACCTTTCTTTCTGAATTCTAGCACAAACTACCTGCAGTCAAGTAAAGTCAAGGAAATGAAGGAAATTTTGTCGCTATGATCAAGTGTGTTGGCAAGGGAGACAGCTGAAATCAGGAGTAGATAAAGAAGGGGACACAGGGCAGGAGCAAAACACCAGGCAAAGAAAAGAGGTACAGCGTGAGATTGCTGGCTAACAAGACGGATGAGCTAGAAGCCTGAGTGAGACTGTATTGGCGGACAGGAATTGTATAGTATGGAGAGTGACAAGAGGAAAGGCGGGGACTTGCTACTCTCGTCAATAATGGTGCAGCCATTGTCATATCACGCTGTGTGTGGTCATAATATTGAATTCAAAGCATGTGCTGCCCAGTTTGGTGGACTCCAGCACATCTTTAACCTGAGTCTGAGTCTAGAAAGGATCCCTGTGCTGTGGAGGACACCCTGTCTGCTTTCTGTTCCTAAAAAGGCGCAACCCAACACGTCCAGTGTCTACAGACTGGTAGCACTGCTTTCCCGTCCCAAGAGAGGGGCTGGTCTTGTCACACCTATGACCCCTGGTGAAATCATCACTGGACCACCTTCAGTTTACCAACCAAACAAAGGTGGGAGTGGAAGATGTCTTCATCTTCCTGCTTCACCATGCCGATGCTATTCTGGACAGGAGGTAGCACTGCGAGAGTCATGTTCTTTGATTTCTCCAGAACGTTCAACACAATGTGGTCTGCTTTGCTGGGGAACAAGCTGACAGCGATGCAGGTAGATACTCCACTGGTCTCCTGGATAGTGGACTATCTGACTGGTTGGCCCCAGTACTTTAGACTGCAGGGCTACGTGTCTAACAACATGGTGAACAACATGTAAGCCCCACAGGGGACAGTCCTGATTACTGTTCACTATTGACTCTGCAACTGTGGGCTGCATCAGTGAGGGGAAGGAAGCTGAGTACATGGGCCAGTGGACAATGGTTTTGGTTGTGGAGTTCAGAAGGTAGAAAACACTCCCTACATGAACTGTGGTGGATTAGTTCTTGGGGTACAACTAGATAACTAGCTGGACTTAGCAGCATTACCGGAAGCCTTTTTTTGGTTTTGCTAGTACTAGTACGTTCAGTATAAGTGATATGTCATAGCAACCTAACTCTGACACCATGTCTACAGAGACGGCACAGTGAAACCAGCACCTGGTTTCTGCAGAGCAGAGCAGCAGCATCAGTCCTCAGTCTACACAGGATACATTCAGGCACTTTATTGGGTGTGGTTATCACTTCTCCCTCCCTCCAGCCACATTCCCACATCTCCAAACTGTTATTATCTACCTGTCCACCAGATGCCCTCGGATTTTCCTTTTGTTCCAAATCAGCCACTCCCATCTGGCCTGCAATCACCTCATTCCCCTCACCTGAGCTTCCCTGCCTATCTCCCCACCTGCATCTCATTTCCTCATCAGCCTACGTTTCCTATCTGCCTCAACTAACAGCATCTGGGTCCTTCTCCTGCTGCCTCACTCTCACCTGTTTTACAGAAGGATACAGATGTCAAGGAAGTTAACTATTCCTTTCTGCGTGAAATTTATGCCCACACATTTTTCACATTTTGACAGTAGAGGTCTAATTTGGATTCAATGTATTTAAGATGCAAAACATTCCTGAAAAATTACACATCTTGGTGATAAAAGCTGAGGGACAACCTGAGCATATAGGGAGTTGAATGCCTCTGCAGAGCTGTTTTTCTTTATTCAGCAGTCAACCCTGGCAACTCTGTGCAAATGGGTCACCAGCTAAGCAGGGACATGCCACACTTCATATAGTGTATAGTCAACCCTCTGGGGATGTACAGTATGCAAAAGAACTGGCCCTGTCAATCATCTATGGTTTGGCTATCAAGTCTACTGGTAGTCATGCACACACACACACACTCTTTTTAAAGTTCCCAAAAAGTGTCTTTTTTTCAGAGAGTATTTGGTCATAAATTATGTATGCTATGATCATTGAAGAAGAAACTTTATTGTCATTGCAAGGGGTACAATGAAATTCCGTTTGGCAACATCTCCTGTAGCAGCTACAATGTCCAAATCATAAATAAAATATATATATAAATAGTGAAAATAAAAAAAATAAGAAAAATGAAAATTACGGCCATCACGGCCATGGGGAATAAGCTGTGTCTCAGTCTGTTGGTGCAGGCTTTCATGACTCTGAGTCTGCCAGAGGGAAGGCTGTTGAATAGAGAGTGTCGTGGGTGGGCCGGGTCATCCCGGATCTTTGTGGCCCATTGGAGGAGATGGCTGGAGTAGATCTCCTCTAGGCATGGAAGTGTGGAGCCGATGATCCACTGAGCCGTCTTGATGACCCACTGCAGTTGTTTCTTCAGATGCAGTGCAGCTGGCGTACCACACCGTACATCCATAGGTGGGGTTGTTCTCCCTGAAGTTGGCCTCTATCTCCTCTCTGTACCTTGTTTTAGCAGCCTTCCTGTAGGCTTTCCTGTCCCTTGACCTCAGTGCTGAATCCCTGGCCTGAAGTAGTGCTCTGATACTGGTGTTAAACCAGGGTTTTTGGTTGGGAAATATTTTCACCTCTTTCCTTGATGTTACATCATCCATGCAGAAACTGATGTATGACAATACAGAGGAGGTGTGGAGCTCAGTGTCAGGGTCTTCAAAGAGCTCCTATTTGGTGTCCTCAAAACAGTCCTGCAAGGATACTGTGGCCTCCTCAGTCCAGCACTGCACTGATTTGTACTGTGGCTTAGACCTGTAGATGAGGGGCTTGTAAGCTGGTGTCAGGAACAGGGAAAGACGTTCTGAGTTTCCAAAGTGGGGAGAGTGGCAGGCTCTGTATGCTCCAGAGATGTTGGTGTAGACCTGGTCTAGTGTTCTACCCTTCCTTGTTTGAATGTCAACATTCTTGTAGAATCTGGGGAGCACAGTCTTTAAATTGGTGTGATTAAAGTCTCCAGCAACGATGAAGAAGCTCTCAGGGTGTTTGTTTTGTTGCCTGGTGATGCTGTCATGAAGCCTACTCATGGCTATGTTAGCATTAGCTCATGGGTGGATATACACAGCAGTTACAAACAAACGGCAGCGTTCATGCACCAACTGTTGTTGATATAGATGCACACAAAATTCAACATTGCTTGAGGCTGCACTGCATTCTGGTTGACTGAGACAATATTTGTCTTTTAAGCAGTGGATTTCTCCATGTATAATTTATTGCAATATTTGGTTGGTGTAGAACAAAGCTGTCTGGTTGTGAGGGTCAGCAGCTCACTTACATTGGATTGCCCATGGCCTGATAAATTTATTGTTTCCAGTGCAAGATATTTAAGAGATCAATTTAACTGCAACCATGGTAACAAAACAGTTTGGACTCTGTGTAAAACATGAATACAACCAGAATGCCATTATTTGCAAATGAACTGGGTTTACTGACAACAGTTTTCCTGTGTTTCATACAGGGGTTTTCGGAGCATTCCACATCTTTCCCAGTCTGTAGTTGCTCCTGACCCAACTTGTTTGAAACGTGTTGCTGCATCAAATTCAGAATAAGCAGATTTTTACAAAAATCAATGAAGTTGATCAGGTCAAACATTAAATATCCAGTCTTTGTGCTGTTTTTGACCAAATATAGGTCAAGAAGGATTAGCATTTCTTTTTTATGCATATTTTACATAGCGGCTTTTCGGAATCGGGTTTTCACATAAAATGCAAAAATTACTTTGTGAGTGTAACCGGCAGATTAGGTCTGCCCCACCACTGGGGGCCGCAGTGCTGTAACAGCAACGGCCCTGCTTCTTCTGGTCACGCACCTGCAGCGAAACTCCTAATCAGCGCCATTAGCGGCATATAAATGAGGGGACCTGGCGTGCCAGCCAATATCTCTCTTTCTCTCCTGCTGCTGCTTCCGTGTGGGGCTGTTACACTTCGAAAAAGACAACGATGACGCTGTCCATGTTTGTATTCGCCACTGCCGGTCAACTTGAGTGTTGATCGGGTGTTGTATTGTTTCAGTGAGCAACGCACAGACAGCAAGATTGCCTAACCCGTGTTACTGCTGCTTTGTGCTTGTTGAAACTCACTTGAATTTTTCATTTCTTTTATTGGGTTTAAGTGCGAGGTTTTATTCAGTGATTTTAGTGTATTTATGCATAGACTTTTTTATTATTTATATTTTTTGTATATTCTTAATTCGTTTTACATATTACCAGAGATTGTAGCTTGTTTTAGGGTTGTGAGGCTTGTTTTTGTATAACTACATTTTGAAACTTGCTGATTCATACAGAGGTGGCCTAGTGCTTTACCATGTAAAAGGTGGCTGTGTGATTTTACTTATTTATTCCTTTGTGTGTTCTTTTATATTTTAGTGTGCTTTGTTTGCAGTGTTTAATTTTAATGCCAACCTAAAAGTAACACCTTTGTATGCTTCCTTAGTTTTTTTTTTTTTTGTCCAGCCCTCCACCTCCCTATTTTATTTAATTTTTTTCAACAATCTTCCTGCAGTTTTATGTTCTTTTATGTCATATGGTTTGTGATGCTTTGCATTACTGAAGGAGATTACAAACAAAAGAAAACTCTTTTTATCAACTCAAAACCATGTCTGTTAAATTCTTTGTCAAGCTTACCTGTGTGGTCAAAGTAATAATTAATAATATGATGTATTCCCTGGGTGAAATTCCCCGGGTGGCGTTGTTGGATTGTTAACTCAATTAGCACATTTGTGAACATTCAAAAAAAAAAAAAAAAAAAGACTGTGTATATATATTTATATTGTTATATTTTTTACTTTTTAATAGTTTATTTTTAGAAGATTGTCATGCACCAACATCACCAAAACAAATTCCTTGCATGTGTAAAATTGTACTTGGCAATAAAGCTTTTTCTGATTCTGATTGAACACGAGTTTAGCTAAGACCTTATTGGGTTACATGAGTATTAATTAATTAGAGAACTGAAATTCAAATCAGAGAGAACGTTGCCTAGCATCAATACTCAGTCCAGACCTCTGGATTCCTTCAGAATTCCATCAGTCTTTGATTTACTGGTGTGCATCAGTCCCCATCAATACCTATTTGAGCTAATTGTGCATCGCAAAAAAAAAAGCTGACCAGTTATTGATCAGTTTTACTCCAGTGCTCTCCTATCCATCTGTGACAACAACAATGAAGGCTAAAACACAGCATCCCTGTCAGAATGTCAGTGCTAATAACAACTGCAAACCTCCACACTGAATGTATTTTAAGCATTCATGGAGCCAATCAAATCGCTCCCTGCAGCAAGGCCCTCGTTTTCCTCCCAGCATTTGGAGCACTCACAAAATTCCTCTACCCTACACATCAGAGAAGCACATCCCCGGAGGTAAAAATGCTGGCTGTAGCAGCGTGACTGGTCATAGAATATAGAATATAGTAGAAAACATGGATATTGAGATGCCGCACTGCATCCAGTTAGGAAGTAAATCTCTCTCAAAATGTTCATCTAAAGAATATTCTCATCTGTACAGCTTTCTCACATCATTGTTTTGCACAGATCTCTGGTTCTCATCTCTATGTGCCATGTAATAAGGTATCAGCTGCTGATAACATCCCCACCAGGTATTTCTCTCCTTATTAACTGGTCGTATTATCCCTCAGTGTGTGCTTTACATCTGAACATGTTTATCTATTTAGCCCCAGTTACTGCTGAGTTATTACCTATCTCCCTGAGCCATAATATAGAAAGTTCAGTACTGGAAAAAAAAACAACTTAAAATGTATCCATTAAGAAATAAAGCTGAAGGTGAATCTGAAGCCCTGCTATTGACCCTTAGCCTCATTGCACCCCATATCAACGCATGAGGCCTAAAGGCGACATGGAAAATCAATCAATAAATAAAAGCTACATACATTTATAATTTTCCAAAAGAATTAGTTACCATCCCAATATACAGACTCAAGGTCAGCGGGTGTTAAAATCTCTGGGTCTGCAGAGCAAAAAATTCCATTTAGAAACATAGACTCTGCTATTACCCTCTTGGCCTTGGCAATTATCTCATTATTTATGCAGTATTCAGGTCTGTGGGATGAATATATATAATGTATGCGTGTATATATAGCACCATCCTTTTGATATAGCCAGTTATGTTGAACATCTCCTTTAAACATTGAAGCTGAAGTTGGCATAGCTGAAGGCATGCAGTAATGCCAGTGCCATCCTTCAAATGTACTATATTTTGAGACCATACACAACAGCACAACATGAGACCTGACACATTCACACTTACAGGCAGATTCCAGCACATTGTCATTTTTCCTTAATCAAACGAGCACTTATCACCACATGCAGGTTTCTCATAGGTCATAAATGCAATCACTTACCAACATTGATGATGTTGGCGGACAGGAAGTGGCTACAGGGAAGGCTGGCAGTGCTCACAAAAGAGTCTCCATCTGTTGTCACAGTAGTCCTTGACCTCAGCGATGGGTTTGGAGAATCGGTCACCATGGCCATTCTAGCAGCCACAGAATCCATGACTGCTGAGGGATGATGGGTGAGTCCGGGTGATCACACCGTGTTATCAGATTTTCAAGGTGTAGTTGCTGACCTCACACCCCAAAGAGTCTGTCTGTCAGTGCATTTACAAGCTGTTATACAAACTAGTAATTAAAAGTAGCCAAAAATGGAGCTCAAGAAACATCTCATCGTCAAAAATATTCCATAAACTCCACTCCACTGTTCAAAGTGAACATGGGATAAAGGAGGAAATGCAGCCTGAGAGGTTCCTCAAACTGAAGCGAAAAGCTAGATTGCAATGAATAAGTACTATCTAAAGCTGTCAAGCTGTCAGGCCAATCCCAAGTCAAATATTGGCAAAGAAACAGATTAAAAAATACAATCCAATATTCAAAAGTGACTTCAGTCACAGAAGGAAGTCTTTGATGAAAACTCCCAGGCACTGTCCAGAAAAGCTGCTTGAGAATATCCTCAAATGACACATTTTATTAACGCTCAGAAGCTGCAGGGGCCAAGGAAAACCTAGTCTTTCCTCTGTGAAAAGCAGATTAGGATGAAGGACATCTGTCGGAGGCCATCACTCAAAAAACCTTCTGGTCATGCTCCAAACCATAATCAGGCCAAGCTGCAGACACCTGTTGCAGAGGAGACAAGCACAAATACACAGATAGAGGAGAAATATATGAGACACATGAGAAAAACACGAGCCTCCACAAGGCTCAAAAGGACAAAAATCACTTGGGAACAAACACTGTATTGTAAACAGTAGCCGTAAGTAATATTAACCCATTTGAATTTTTGTGTATTTATACTTTAAGTACTTTCAGAGCTCAGTAGTTTTTCCTTTACTTCAGTACGTGTTGAAGAAAGCATTGTGGGTAACACTGTGATCAGCACAAAACAGAAAAGATTTGAACTAACTCCTTTCCCTTAACCCTAAACTCTAACCCTTGATATTTTTCCTGTGCCGTGCACCACAAGCTACATCCTGCAGGTGCAATGTGTAAGAATTGGCCACCTGTTAAAGGTCACTTCAAACAAATAGGGGACAGCATATCACCAGAATAACAGCCAACTGCTGGAACTGGAACTGGCCAGAAGGGGACAGAACACTGCTCTGCCTCTGATTGGCTTACCCTAATATTCCTCCTCCAATCTTAACCAACCATCATTCATCATCACTACTCATGTCTAAACCACACCAGCCCAACAAAGAAGGTAACAAGCTAGAGCCAAACAGAGGGGGTCATACCTTTGCCATGGTGGGATTTGTAATCTGGCAACTGGGACCCTTAATTGTACTGCATGTTCATGCACCCAAACACATATGTGCTGATGCATGCAGCATAGGCATTTTCATCAGGATGAAGCACAATTATTTCAGCTGAGTCTGAGCCTCCTGGAACTCTTTAGAAAAGATCGCCGTGACAGCTAACTGTTGCATACTGACAGGTTCTGTCAGAAAGCACTGCAAGCATCATATGAATCATACGAAAGCCACGGTCATGACAGCAACATAGTGATTGATTGACACACATCCAGGCAAATCAGTGTTGAATTCAGATATGTGGCGTATCATTTATGTTTTTTAATTGGGTTAGGTAATGGTAACAATATTTCTATAATGCTTTACAATTTCTTCAAAAGAGTAGCACTTTCAGTTTCATGTTGAGCTAATGCTAGTTAGCTATTTATGTACTTGCTAGCTTAATTGCTCCCAGCTGCAATATTGTCAAGTAATTATTTTAGATAGAACTCCAAGCTTTAGAGCTGAATGTTTGCAGCTGCATAACACACTGTGGATGCTGACTGTGTGCTGCTGATCTTTATACCAGCTCCAGAATAAAGAGCAAGTGATTTGTGGCTGTACCTTCCATCCTGCACCACAGACATAAGGGGACACATCCACCGTCTATTTCATATGCCAATGCCAATGCTGACTCACAAACCTCGCTTTAAAATATCATTAAAAATTTATTTGCAAAAAGCTAAGTGACTGTAAAAATACAATAAATCAGATCAGCATTCTTGTTTTCCTCAGGCTGTCTTGAAACACAATCGGCTGTTTTCACAAAAGACATTTTGACATGTGACAGACAGTAGGAAAAGCATAAAGTAGGTGTAAATTCTAATGTCTAAATTACATTAATCTGCTTCAGTTTCAAGCTCCTCTATTGTGCATGCTGGCTCACAGTCAAACTGTCATGCTGGCTCACTGTCAAGCACCTGTGCTTTTCCTGCTATGACAAATCAAAATCTCTGCTGGGGAAAAGACTGACAGAACCAAACCACTAAATAAGTAAGTCTAATTCATTGCACCTGCGTTGATGTGAACCCATACAAGCATATATTTGACCACAATCTAAATCACAATAAGATGGAGACATGACTATACTGTAGCACGCAGCTGTTCTCAGCAATAAAAATCTCTGATAAATCCGCTTTACGCCACCAGCCCAGCATGAATGTAGTGGATCATTCAGCAGATTAAGAGATGATGGAGACCAATCCAGAACTAAAAGGAGAGAATTTACCTCTATCAGATGGACACAAACACAAGTCCAATGAATGAAAATTCTGTGTCTGCTGGATGTGAATAGGCAACTGCTTGGTGAGATAGTGACAGGTGATAGGTGAAGGTGATATTAATTACATTTATAGTTTATTGGATATCACTGTGTTGGTATTGTTCCTACAACATCATAGTTAATGTTGCTGCAGGACCATCACTGCAACTGACCAAAATGCAACAAAGTCTGTATTGGGAGCAGATAATGGTGGGTGAATAATTAAGCACAGAACTTCAGTGACTGAGGTTTGGTTCATTTGTGGAGCTTATTGTTTTACGGTTGGCTTGTTATTTTAAGTTATTATTATTGTTTTCACTTTCTTCTTTATTTTCAGTTTTCTGTCACAGTTTGGCTACATTTAGGCCACAAAACTACTTGGTTAGGTTTAGGAAAAGATTGTACTTTGTTTTAAAATAGAATCTTTCACAGTGTTAACTCTAACTTCATGTTAGAAAGGTTAACTTCTGTTGCAAAGCTTCGGCTTCAAACAGTGTCAGTGGCAATGATGGTCTTGGAGCAATATAATGACACTGCTGTAGGAACAACACCAATATCAGATCATGCTATATTTATTAGGTGGTTTTAAATGTGTTCTGGTGGCCCCAAGTGACCAAAAAATATATTAATGCAGCTGTAGCTTGTGGGGCTGCTGGATTTATGAGATCTTGAGATCAGGAGAGGAGAATACATCTTACCAGACTTCAAGCTCTGTGCTTGTAGCCAAACCGCAATTATTTTGGACCAATCAGCATCCTATGAGGGACTGGAAGCTACAGGTGTGGTTAAGTTGTCATGGCAGAGAGAAGAGAGAGATGCTACTTTTCATTTGAAAGCAAGAATAGCAATTCCTAATGAGGTTAGTGTTGATGCTGCTCTGGCATCAGATACATCAGAACTAGAGAGTATTTCTTCATTGAAGAAGATCAAGGAACAGTGCTGAAGGCTTTTATCAATGGAAAAGATGTTTTCACTCTTCACCTGACTGGCAAGAGTACTACTACAACATCATATGGTTCATTAACCTGATTGGTTGAAATTAGCCCATGTTAACCAGTAACAGACAGACGCCACCCAGGCTCTGGGTGGTCAGCGATCTGCCTCAACTGGTTATCGTTGCACTCCTATAATATAGTTGGACTTTCAATAGACAGCTTAAAAACAAGACATCAACATCGATCCAGCAGAGGCTACAGAGGTCCGGTTAACTCACTTCTTTCATACCCACAGATTTATACATTTTCAAACTATGCTTCAAACCCAACTGATGCCAAACTGGCTTACTAAATACAATGGACAAATCAGGTGGACCAATCACAAACTGCTACACACTCCAGAATTGACAAAGAGCCAATAACAGACCCATATATTAGCTTAAAAATAGCATCCTAGATTGTTGTGTCTGTCTCATTGTGCATAAAAACCAGCTCTAACTGATGACTGAAGACTGAGTTCAGGGGTCACTGAGTGTCACTGGAAGCCCCCTTTGGGCTCTCTAAAACTTCAGTTGACCTCAGATTCCTTTAATGATGCTGTTCTATTTGGATGTCACAGCACAAGCCGAACATATTAAATGATTCAGATACTAGCTGTGAAAAAATAAAACTGAGGGCAGCAGTAAACTGACACAAAACTGTAGACAGAGAAAGAAAGGCTAAAATGTGGAGACCAACAAAAAACATGAATGTGACTTAGAGTTTAAAATGTCAAGAAAAAAAAAACATGCAAAGTCTGTTAAGGATTTCAAGACATTCATTTGCTCTAGTTTGATACAAAACTTCAGTCTATGTACAATGCAGCATGACAGCTGCCGACATGTTACGCCACACCTCTGACTGACTTCACCCTCCTACCTAAACTTCTTTTGTTTCTCTTTGTTAACCTTTCCACCCTCTGCCTCACATCACTCCCAGCGACCCACCCACATAAAGATTAGATAAACAAGAACACAGTTACCTCTCTGAAAGGCTCCTATAAATCAGCTTTTAAAGTTGGAAGCTTTAATGTTGTGTATGTGATCCACCCTGCTCCCTGCTATGGACTGAACAATGTGTGTGTGTGTGTGTGTGTGTGTGTGTGTGAGAGAGAGAGAGAGAGAGAGAGAGAGAGAGAGAGTCAGTTAGGGCTAGCTAGACATGGTGGGCCGGCTGGAGGACGTGTTGAGAACTGCTTTTAGAAGGTTGGCGGTCAGATTGCCTGTGCTGCAGGTCTGAGCACGTTCTTGTTACCATCAAACACTCATATACACATGTGTGTGTGTCTGTGTGTGTTTGTCAGTGCTTGGGGTGATGTGTGTGATTACGACTTGGAATGTGAAGTGGTAATTCCAATGCCAACATGCTGTCGGAAGTGTTTTGTCCATTCATTGATTCATCTCTAAGACAAGAATTTCGAAATAGTGTTAAATTCAGGTGAACTTTGTAGTTCACTTCAGTAGTACACCACATTGTGGAGCAATTTTTGAAATATGTTTACTCCTGTTTGGAGGATGTTGTAGAGAAACCCATCTATAGTGAAAAGTAGACCTGTTCCAAACAGTAATCAGTGGATCATAGAGGACATGAAACATTTCTTAAACCCTTGGTATTCAATATTCGTTCTGTGCTTCAGGAGAAACAGGATGTTCATTTCCCAGATCATATATCATATCATATCATATAATCAAGTGGCATAGAGTTGTGCTCAGTATCCATCATTAAGACCAGCTCAAAGTAGACCACTGGCAGTAATAGCATTGTCTCAGTCAACTTTTATGTGGGACTAACAAGCTAAGTTACTGTCTTACTGATGCTAAACTGAAGATAAAATCAATATTAGTTACATTATTAATATTGCCACAGTTACAGGTTATCTGGACAATTCATTGAAAACCTTCAGATTCTGTCAGCATCCATTTGTTCATCTAAATGAGCTGAATGAGTATACCAACAGCAGATATCTAGTCAAACTCACCAGGCTTAGAGCTAAGGCTCCCAATGTTTTATTGTTGAGTGGCAACTGAAGGGATTTAGTATAATATGTGATGGCCTGTTAGTGACTGGTGAAGGCAAAAGGCTTAGTGGTAATTAGATCCTCTAGACTGAACAACAATTTATTTCACTAATGATAATCAATAGAGTGAGAGAATAAATGAATGAATATGTTGTTGGGTGAGACTCATTTTTGGACGCAAGAGATGCTTAGGCTATAAAAACACACAGAAAAAAAGATAATAGGCAGAAGATTGTGTCTAAAAAAGCCTTTGTGGAAATGCGAGACAAGCATCTAGCCTGTCCACTTATCTTTGACGTGTCCCAACACGTACATGTAGTGACTTTTCTTAGACAAGCCACACTGCTGCTGGAACAGAGTTTGTTTGTTTATTGACCGTTCAGCATTAGCACAGGTTCATAAAGACAATTAGCAATTATTCAGGCTTGTTACAAGGGCGTCACATAAACAAAATCATCATATTTGACCCAATAAGGAATCCTGAATGGACATTTTGTTGTTGCATGTTAATGCTGTGTTGTTATGGATATCAGCACTGTTTTGGAAGCGTGAAACTCAAAGAACATTGTGTTAATAGTGACGACAGTTAAAACAATGTGTTTTTGTTGCTTTCAGTTGTCTATTTAAATACAATCTATTACGTAAGCGGGGGTTTGTTAGGGGACCCAACCCTGCTGTAACTATGACATATGATTGTTTAGATAGCAAAAAGAAACATATTGTTGCATATATAGTTTCATCCAAAATGAGATTTTCTCTGTATGACAAGGATATCTGCTACACCAAAGGGATGCCACCAAGAATCTTATCATTACTTCTAATCTATTTCTATTGTTATGAGTGCTCTGTCACGCACCTGTGAAGAACTCCGGATGTGCACACCTTTGCTTTTTTCTTTTTTAATATTCTCTATACAAGACACCTCAGTTTGCACCTCACAGAGTGATGGCAGGAATGACAGTCAGAAAATTAACAATGGGAAATAACTGTGGTTTCACTTTTCATATCAAGTAATACCAGGTAGTGGTCCACAGCTCCTAAACCTGACCTGTGGAAAACCTACTGAAACCCAAACTGCATAAATAAATGTACAAAAATGCCAATAAACAGGCCCAACAAAGACGAACAGAGACACTGGGAGTAGTTTGATGCTTCAACAATTAACAAGCAGCCACAGTCAAAATGAGCAACAAAAGGTCATTTTTCCTGAACTTCACAGTTCACCCTCCATCTGCATCAAAAACCCCATACTCAAAGCTGCTAACAATTCCTCTTGGATCCACTTGAGTATTAGACATATTGACACACTGGACACTTCTGTCCCATGTTGGTTCTTGCATAGACGAAAACCAAGTAGACCTATGAAACGTCAAGGGCCAGAATCACCAATATTTGTTTTTTTAAAAGCAGTGAATGTACTATCATGTAGTGAATGTGTTATGACTTGAATGCATTATTAATAGGCTAATGTGTTGCTCTTCCTGGGGTTCCTTCCATCAAATTAAGGCTGTAAGGACAGAGGATGCCGAAGGCTGTACAGATTGTAAGGCCCTTTGGGCAAATTTGTGATTTCTGTTTTTTGATTCTGATGTAAATAAAATTGACTCGACTTCCTTCTGAATAAACTGCATAACTTAATAACTTACATAACCAGCAGACACAGATCAACATAAGCATTCATTTGGAGTCTTCTTTGTGTTCACCTGATAGACCTTGTATATCCAATATTCATTCTCCTTTTAGCTGTGATTTGGTTTTTGGTTTCAGGGAAATATCTGTCTCTTTAGCTACTAAATGTTCTACTTCATTCACCAGCTCATCTCTAACTGTGTCTGTCTGCGGTTTGGTCCTGAGCAGGTAGTGTACAGTGGGTTTATTGGAGTTTTTTCTGTGACTGAACAAACAGAAAAGTTGCAGGCCATAAAACCAAAAGACTGAGGTGAAACAGACGATGAAGATGACAATGAAATGTTGTTTGCACAGACAGTTTCTCTACTATTTGATAAAAGTAGCTAAAATACATTGATCCAATTGATGCTAGTATTTGGTAGAGGTAGTATTGATATTTAAGGTATCAATCCAGTCACCCCTGAATGAAATTATGTTGAACTTATATGTGGAAAAAATAACTTTCATCAAAACTTTCCATCATGCTTTAGTGGGAGACTGAATTCTCACGTGTAGTGTCATATGTTGAGCAAGGCTGTTATGAAAGGTAATGACAGTAAAATGGAACAAAAGAGTTCCTCAAGGCAGTAACATTAAACTGCTGGTCAACACCCTTTTTGTACAGCAAGTTAGAGACAAGCTCAAGCACAGTCATGCACTTAACATCCATTTCACAACACCAAGCCTGACTAAATCGACGGAGAGAGCAAAAGCTTTCACATTCAGCCCTGTGAATGAAATACAACCATATGTGTACTGTACAGCCTGCGGATCAGTCAGATCACGCTGGCTGTCATTGAAGTGTCAGAGAACAAGTCTCCTGGGAATAAAATCTCCACAGCCACTATGACATATTGAATAATGCATTAAGAATATTGTCAAAGGGTGAGTCAGGCTGCGTCAGCTCTCTGCAGAGTGTGTTTCAGCTTGTGATTTTGACTGTGCCGGGAGTTGTTGTGACTAGCTTCTTGCACACTCTTTCGTAGTACTGGCTGCTTTCCTGAGCTTCCTGTGAGTGGGAGAATGACACAGAGTAGAAGACATGTACATACACACACACATTGGATTTTTAGTGGTATTTAAGAGCTGATGTATGTTATCAGAGTTATTGAGGAGTGTATGTATGTGTATGCATGTGTGTGTGCATGTGCATTGTGCATTAAATTGCTACATCTGGTTATGGGATTTAGCATGTGCACATACAGTATCTCTGCCAGTAGCCAGTTATTACATGCCAACAGTCTAAAGGCAAACTAACACAATGGTTCTTTCTCCACACAGACATATGCAATAAGACCCATTCAGTGCACATAATTTCAACAGGTTTCATGAAAGTGTGTAATCAGTGGCATCCAAGTAAATGTGCATACATGCTGCAGAAAGGAAGGAATTTTGCTTAATCCCTCTAGTTTCAAATCAAATGCTAAAAGATGGCTCATCTCTGGGGTCAAATAACTAACAGCTAGTTCTTCTACCTAGAAATATCCAATATAACTAACTAACTTGGGCTAAATAGTGTAATTTACTTGTCATTGTGGTCATGTGACAGCACAGTGTGCTGTGTAGGCCAGAATCATTGGATGGGAATGACTAATCCCACACTGTCATAAATCAGTAGCCCACTGTACAACTCACTGATTGGCAACATTGTCCACAATAGCATATACAGAGATATAGCGATATAAAGCAGATATAGGGATAGCAGCCATCATGTTAATGGACGGACAAAATATGTGCTGGCTGACAAATTTATAATGTCTCACTGTATATATATATCATTGTACCATCCAGCTCTGTAGGGTTTAGTGAGAGCCAGGCCACACAAATGATTTCTGCTGCGTGAGCACTGGGCCAGAAGAATGGTGGCATGGGTCTTTCCCATCCATCCATCCATCCATCCATCCATCCGTCTGTCTGACACCAGTTCACAGCAAGATATCTGTACAATGTGTCTGATTACCATAAAATTTCTATGGTCCTCAGGGGATTGTTGCAAATGATATTTGATTAACTTTACCTGTGATCCACAATCAGATCAAAATTTGCCCTTGTTAATGTTTTAGTCCATGAGAAAACAAATGGGTTTTCAAATTTCAGTAAGACTTGCTTTGGATATTACCTAGTGTATGTAAATTGTGACCCCTGTATATTTCCAATAGCACCAACAGGAGGCCATATATGCCAACCTCGTGTCATTCCTAGAGTATCAAACACCAATGCTTTATTACACCCCATAGCCTCTCATACAGACACACAAAGGTACCCTTGAGCATCTGTATGACTTACAACTAACAACTAACTCCAATGTGAACCCATCTGCAGCAATATTAAATGCTCAGATCAAGGTAACATTTCATTCTGTTAAATGAATAAATGCATGTACATCCACACACAGCACCAACAGCAGCACGCTTTCCCTGGAGGTTGGATTGTTTTCAGTCTCCAAGGTCTTTATCCCAGGTGAGGTGCCTGGTTTCGATGCTGTTAAATCCCGCATGACTGAGCTGAAACAGGCTGAAAACTGACACCCTGCTGAAAAACAAGCCTCCACAAAAGGGATAGAGAACTAGCTTTTCCCATCAACCCCACACATGTTCATTGCTACCAAGGTTGGGTGATACAGTTGACCAGCCGCATGTCACAGGGTGTGTGTAGTGTGTTCGTCTGAGGAGAGTCAAGAAGTTACACACACACAGTTATTATGCTTCTTCTATAGCTGATCTAGCTAAGACCAAACAGGATGAGGAAAACTATGAAAATAAGCTTTTTAAAATATCTGCCAACCCTGCTGCTCTCTGTCATGGTTCTGTCTCATGTCAGGTTTTCTACTTCCCTACTGAGACAAGAGAGAACAAATAAGTGTGACAGGAAAACACTGGAAGCTTCAATCTCTACACACACTTCAGCTTTCACCGTTTGCTCCACATCACTGAATGGTCTGGCAGGACTGATGCTGCCTTAAATGTCATGTGGGACAAACCGCGACGGTACAAGCACAGTGTTTGGAGGAGAGCAGGAGAGTGGTAAAACAGCATTGGCCGTGCTGTCCTGTAGTTCATGAAAGTGTTGGTCATCATCAGGTCACAGTTTGAATTTGTCCAATACTTGGAATTATGAACAAATATGACCAAAACTAACAAGATTCACGTCGACTTCAGCTGTACCCTGTTTAGTGCTAACTAGAGAATGATAGCATGTCAACACATGTCACACCAGCATTAAACTCAAAGCATCACTGTGCTCATGTTCATCTACACAGAGGCGCTTGCATGGTTGTAGACTCTTTCGTAGAAGGCACTTTTCCTGTTTCATCTGTCAGCGCTGGCAAAGTCAGCCCACGTTCAATTTTCCTCCAGTTTTTGTTCAGTGAACAGACATAAAACAAGAACATGGTATGGTCAGTCATTGGTAACCTTAAAGGTCCAGTGTATAGGAATTAGAGGCATCTAGTGGTGAGGTTGCATATAGCAACCAGTTGAATACCCCTCACCTCATCCTCCCCGAAGCCCCTAGGAGCACTGAAGATGGCTTTTAAATAAGGTAAAAACATTACAAGCCCTCTCTGGAGCCACTGTTTGGTTTGTCTGTTCTGGGCTATTGTAGACACTGTAGACTGTAGATATAAAGAGCTCATTCTAAGGTATTGAAAATATGACAATTCTTATTTCCAGGTGATTACACCCATGAAAACACATTGAGAAATATTTTATTCCATTCCTGCCAATAGATCCCTGTAAATCCTGAAATCCCTTTCAGTGTCAACTAAAATTTGTTGTAGTCATAAAGTTATTTAAGGCACTTTTAAAATCAGCTTACTACCACTTTAAAAAGTGAGATTTAAGAGTCAAGTCCAAATAAGACTAGATGACGTCACTGAATATCTGTGTATTCTGATAAACTCCCACTTGTTTCTCAATCTGTAATGTAATCTGGTTCTGTGTTACAAACTCTCCTGACACCTCAGGTTACAGATGAACATGTGAGGACAACACCGTCTTGGACTGTTGTAATAGTGCTTGTTCAAAAAAAAAAAAAAAGAGAGACTCTGTTAGGGCTTTCTATGCATGTGCAAAATCTATGCCTAAAGGGATGATTTCGTCATTATAGCCTCATTAACCTCCAGACTTTGGTAAGAATCATCTCAGACAATGATTAGCACAGAGAATTGTTACAGGTAGTTTCAGGAATGATCAGGCTGAAATACACCAAACTTAGCCATGTCTTTTCTTAAAAAAGTAATTTCGAACGGAATTTAAAAATATCACCATCTAAAGTAGAGGATATACAGCATGGTACCAAAGAATGCATTTCATAAGCATGCAGTGTTTGATGATTTTTCCACAATAAAAGTGAGACAAAAAGTACAAAAGCGAATTAGTTAAGAAGCAGCAACAAAACAGCTTTGACAAACCAGGATAACGTGTAAGCCAACACTTCTTTTGAAAGGCACAACATCTACAACCAGTGTCAAAGTTGGTGACAGCTGTAGTCTCTGAATGCTCAGAAGATGTGAAAAGAATGCATGCTGCAAATGTGACTAAAATTTCACTGACAAACCCTTAACTGCGTGTCTAAGTTTATAACTCTAACCCCCCTATGGTTAAACAAGTAACTAAATAACAAACCAATCTACATTTTCATCAAAAGATCAAGACTAAAACTAAATTGAAATCAGGTGTCAACATTAGGATTTTGCTCAGCATTATGGTTCTAAAAAGCAAGAAAAAAATTCTTTCCCACTAACAAAAGACTTTTCTCCACCAACAGACATTTGACAGTCAAAAGGAAAGTTATCAGCTCATTTCCAAGTCAGATATGGTTTTTCTTTCTATATGGTCAACCAGGTGGTGCAGAACAGTCGGCATGTGGGCAACGGATCTGAAAAGGTCATAGTGACTCACAACCAGATGCACAAGTCAAAGAGTAGGAAATGATTTGGGAAAAAGAAAAGGAATAAACTGCTGCTCTGAAAAGGTCAGGAAGTTTGTTCCAAACTTACACAGACAATAAACCGGGAGATTGGAGGTTGCTTTGGGTTTCTGGCCATAAGGACATTCCCTGCATGGCTTTTTTCAAAGAAACAGCATAATGTGTGGTCTCTACCTCTGAGAATGTAAATGTCATTTTTTCTTGTTTGGACCTGCTGTCACTTTCATATAGATGGGCTGCAGTGGTAATTGCACACTTCAGACACATTAATTGCTGTTTCCACTGCTCTGTGTTTAAGCTGTGCTTGATTTTCTAATGTAATGACTGCTGGGTGGTGTCACTACACAGTACTTACAGATAGACATGCTGTCTCTTGTTTGCCAGTGATTTGGCAGAATAACAAGTCATCTAGTTTTGTTAATGATTCAGAATATTATAGGTGATGACAGTCAGCATCATAAAAATTCTTCCTCAGAATACTTTCTGAACATAGTCTTTCCAGTCAGACACACATACATGCACACACACACAGTGTTCAGTAGTAACTGATTGGTTAAAGTTCAACATTTCATATTGTGGTTAGCTAGTTAACTGGAAGTCGGGGAAACAAGAACATTTAACAAAAGCATCTACTGTATCCTCATCTGTTGTATCTGGCCTGTTTAATCTATACAGGTTGTGGTTTTGGGGGAAGTTATGTGCTGGATCTGTTTCTTGACAAATAAGTATTGATTAAATAATCTAGATGTGTGTTAGATAGTGATTAGTTTGTTTCATCCATACATCAGAATTTATAGCCATTGTAGACCAGTAGTGTTGTTCATCAAGACACAACAAATTGTCAGTTTTACATGTCTATGTACACATTAATAAAACAAAACACACCATGTTAAGTAATGAGCTTCAGACTGGGTTTGTGCAGCGCCAGGCTAGCTGTTAATGCTAAGCTAAGCTAACCAAATCCTGCTCCAGCTCTGTAACATACAGACAGGAAACTGTCTGAAGATCTGAATTCGTCTTCTTCTTTTTTTTTAACAGATGTGAATTAGCTACTATTTGATATTCATTGGAATTAAATAGAGCAATCAGCTGTGATTCAATCCAATAAGAAAGATGCAAATGAAACGTCACACTTTTTGATTAAAAATTCACTTTGAATAAGTTAAAAACAACAGAGGGTAAGGTCTCACACACAGCAAGAGGAGACATTAGTATTGAAACACTGTTTCTAATAAATCCTTCCAGGTTAATGTTTTTACCTGTGTGATACATTTTTCTTACTGTCAACGAATCCTGTGACAAATCCAGACCAACAATAAATGTATCTCACCATCAGGTAGTGTGTGTGTGTGTGTGTGTGTGTGTGTGTGTGTGTATCAAAGCCTGATATATTCTAATCTTGCCAAAAATGTTAAAAACACGTGGCTCACTGATGAGCCACGCTGCTCACTGATGAGCCACGCTGTTGCACTGGGTGACATGCTCACCAGAATACAGACGCTCTCAGACACACGGACTGGTTTAGTTTGCCTCAATACTACATAAACCATGCTGTTGCTTCAAATACTCTTTAGAGCACAAAATATGGATTAGTCTGCCACTTAATATAGTCCCCAACAAATGCATTATTTCCTTCTGTTTGAGTAAGGTTGTATAAAAACTACAGTTGGCAACAATAGATTGAAACAATATACTTGTGAGCCATTGTAAACATTTACCACTGGAAAATATGATAATATATATAAAGTATCATAATGCCAAACCTGTCTTTTAACCTTCAGTCCTCTGTGCAGCAGATGCTAAGTTATCCTGTGCTTTTGTACCCAGGATAGGCCAGCCTCCAAAATCCATGGGTCCTACACATCCCACAATGCAGCTCAGTTGTGTCAGTCATTATCCCTCCTTGGCTAGTAAACGTTCACATCTCCAGTCTGTAATGCAGGTCTTCTTTTCAAAATGAGTGGTCTCCCAGTCGATGTGATGTCAGTAAAGAAATATTACACTAATGTTCCTCATATTTTTACAGGTTGTGTGACTCCCACAATGGTTAGATTAACTTTAGCATGTAAAATCTGTAAAATGCTGCTTAAAAAACAAATTAAATTGAAGCCACAATGCATAAGTGGGTACATTTATCATTTATGAGGACTGAAAGATTTTCTCCTTTTAAACTTGTGTTGTTTTGTCTGAAGAGGGCCAGCTTTGGACTATGTAGTATACAGTCACTTTGAGTGTGCACAGTCCTATCAGCGCCAAACAAACCCCTGTTTGTTTTACCTTATGGCCTCATAAAAAGTCTTATGGTACAATACTCTCTGACTTCAAACAGGGTGTGTGGACAACATGGCGGGGCTGTACTCATGCTTTCATGCCCCTCAGATAGACTACTTCCACTAAGCCAAGGGCTAATAAGACTGTGAACACATGTCTGTCTGTACTGCACTGATCTGTAGATGACGCTGTCTCACTTACTCTGCATCATATTTATTCCACCTTGGAAACATGCCAGAATATTGTTTATTGATTATAGTTCTGCTTTTTATACACCTGTACCATCCAAGCTGGTGTTAAAACTCAGGGGTTTTGGTCTTCGCAAGTCCATCTACAGTTGGCTATTTGATTTTTTAACAGGCAGGCCCCAGACTGTGTGAACAGGCAATTCATTCTCATCTACATCAACTCTTAGGACTGCCACACCACAAGGAGGCTGTCTG
The DNA here is from genome assembly GCF_051107435.1 of Chaetodon auriga. Classification (NCBI taxonomy): domain Eukaryota; kingdom Metazoa; phylum Chordata; class Actinopteri; order Chaetodontiformes; family Chaetodontidae; genus Chaetodon; species Chaetodon auriga. The sequence goes on from NC_135083.1 coordinate 25,731,820, forward strand.
AGGCTCCTAATGCACAGTTTGTTGTACCCATGACTGGGCTGCAGGATATGACTACTATAATATCATAAAATTTGATCATGACACCACAGTGATTGGACTGATAAGTGACCCAGCGCCATGGTGTCATGACAACAATCTCTCTCTTAAGGTCAATAAGACTAAATAAATCATTGTTTAGTTTATCGGAAGATGACAGGGAATTATACTCCATCTACACATGACCTGTAAAATTGTTGGCAGTTACATTTACAACACTCGCTGCAAAAAGAAAGCCCATGAAAGGACACCAAGCATCCGGTTCATGCTCCTTCCATCTGAGTTATTATTTTTTATTTATTTTTTTATTTTTTGCTCCACATGCTGCTGAATAGCTGACACTGACATGCACTGATTTCTTTTTGTAAATAGCATATATGCAATGTTTCTGTGAGTGCACTGGGTTCAATGTTATGTGGGTTGTAGAAGTTACTGTTATGTGAGCTATGATGGTTGCTGTGGGCTTGAAATCTTATGGTATGAATGGTCTGTATTTACCTAAACAAATGATGAGAGAGCAGCGACACAAGCTTTTCACTGTACTCGTACACGTAACATTAAACTTGAACTTGATGTATGACTTTCCCGCCCCCACAGGTACTGCAGGAAATCAGACGTCTGCAGTAGACGGAACATAAATTAGACAAGTTGCAAAACAAAATACACTTGAACCACCGTCTTAACAATGGATAATTCACTCTATGTGTCTGTATCCATACTTGACCGCACATAGCAGGAACAATTAAGGCCTCAGTATGTTTCAAATTACATATATCATCTCATCCAACCACATTTAGTATTTCTGTATGCTCCAAATGACCACACTTGAAAGCAGGATGAAAAGCCTGCCATCATAAAGAGGAGAGGGGTCAGAAGATGCACAAATGCAGAGGTCTTCCTCAAGGGCATGGTGTTGTACCTGATGGTTCACATGAGATGTGTCAGAAGTAGTTGTGTGAAGAGTAACGAAAGAGAAACTAAAAGCCTGGCCATTCACTGCTGATTGTTTTGGAAAGTTCCTCCATTTAGATGCAGTTAGATGAGCTGACAAGCACTTTGCTTGAAGTATACTGAGGCCTTTAGCATTAAAACATACTTGTGCAAACGTAATGATAAAAATAGATAAGTCAATCATACCTCTACACTCATGTAATCATTTTACGATCTCATGGCCCTGTCAGCAGGACCACATCGCTTTGTCCTTGCCTTCCAGCAACTACAAAAAAATGCTACTGGTGTTCTCCAGTCTGCCAACACTGCCAAGGTTTGTTTAATTCAGACTGGAATCAGTCCTGTGTTAAAACAATGCAAGTGGTTGCATTGGTGGAGATGTGCTTCAGGTACCAGTGAGTCATGAATTTCAATCCAGTTTGAGGGTTTTTCAGGCACCAAAACACTGCACAGAAGCAAATAGCAGTGGCGCGCTTATTTCTCCATCCATCCAGCCTGACCTCCTCCCAACAAAATTTTGTGGCTGTGTATCATCATCTTGCCTTTGCTCTTAACAGATCCACATTATTTCATTTTAAACAAACAACAGTGAATCCTTATTTTTCTTAGAAACCTTCTGGCACCTTTTCATTGATCACAAGAACCTTTCAGTCATACACATAAAACCCAGAACCTCTAAAACCTGTACAGGAACATCATCAACCATGTATGAAACCCCTTTAGAACCATTCTCAAGGATGACATGTGCCTGTAGAAGCAGATCAAGGTGTGTGTGTGTGTGTGTGTGTGTGTGTGTGTGTGTGTGTGCCGTCTGGGAGGTTCAGTGTAAATCCCAGACATGACATATGCTTGACACTACAGCTGAAACAGATGTTGTCTGAGGTTATTAATGGCCTAACTTCCTCTGTGTCTCCTCAGCAGGTGTAAGCTCAGTTTCCTTTTCCTTCCACCTCTGCATGTGTGTGTGTGTGTGGGTGTGTGTGTGTGTGTGTGTGTGTGTGTGTTTTCTGTGAGCATGGGTCCTTGGGGTCCTTTAAGGATGTCCCTTTGCAAACAATCTGCCACCTACGCACACTCTAGCTCAGCTTCTGTGTACTGTAGGGGTGTAACAGCAGACGGAACTCATGGTTTGGTTCATGCCCTGGTTTAGGAGTCACACTTCGTTTTGACACATACATAAATGGGGGTAGGTTTCTTTTCATCTGGGTAACTGTCAGATGTGCCCGAGCATGTTCGATGTGTTTCCATTCACATATTCTACAACAGTGAAGTAATGCCTTGTCTCACCCACAGCTCTCTCTCATTTGCTGTTGTAGCTGACTGGAAACACAAATTGTTCCCAAACAACTGATTTAAAGCACACAGGCAGGTTTCGAGCTCTGATGTTTCATTTGTGTTCACAATACTGTGACAGACTCTTACACTTGTCCGCTTGTTGTGCTACCCTCAGCACATGATGCTAACAGTACACAGCTAAAAGTTTCCTGGCAGAACTCACTCATACATACAAATACAATATACCAAGTAGTCTAACTGTGGCTGTGGGCACCGGACTGTGACCCTGAACTGTGACCCCCGTACTGTAACGGTTCAGCATGTACACACGTATCACTACAGCCACATGTGAAATGACATGTATTATATTTGAGTACAATATGTTCACATGGAACATCACATCTGAAAACATTTGTCCTTTGCGATGCATTCAGATAACGTAGGCGCATGCGATTTTCAAATATTTCACAATGTAAGACATCATGTGTGAAAACAGCAGTTTCTCATGTAAAATGCTGTTTCACAAATTGACGCATCACACGTGTTTCACATATGAAACACTGATTTTTTTTCATTTAACACAAGAATATGATATGTTTACTATAATTTCATTATCAGCAAAAGGTTTTAGCTTCCTATTAATTGTTGTTTTACAAGTTGAAGGTCAATAAATCTCAGGGAATATTGAATATTACTTGCACATAAACAGTCCAACTGAAAGATATTCAATTGGATATTCATGCCGATGTGGATTAGGAATACTCATCAAAGCTCTCCTAAAAGGACTGAAATGGTACAGAATCAGATCAGTTGTATATTGAAAGCCATAGCTGTGATTTCATGGATGCATGATGATGTGTATCTGTTGTCATCATGTGCTGCTGCTCTGCTCAGTCATCCAGCTCAAATCTTGTAAATATAATGCACCTGATTTATTTCATGTAGAATCCAGCAGCACTACGGAAAACTGACTGGTACGTAACCTGAGCGTCAAGGAACATTTTTACCTTTCTCTTGTCTGATCAGATTTTCAGGGAGTTGTTCCGAAGACTTTTTAGCACAACAAAAGCTTCAGTTTAAACATGTTAATCACAAAGCGCCGCAGCTGTGAACACTAAACTGTTATCAGCCTTCCAAATCAAGTCTGGACTGATGCCTTAAAAACAGCTTAACCAACAAATACACAGTTTGATGTAATGTCTGAAACCTGCAGGTAGACGAATGCATCAATCCAGTCAAGTTTGTGTCTTACCTGTCAAAATCCTAAACTCTCCCCGTGCTCTCATTAGTGGTTTAGTCCAAACAGAAAAGTGCTTCCCACACCATCCACTTTCCATCTGCAACAAGTAACAAGTAGCTCCTGAGCTACAGGGAGGAGGGAAAGGAAAAACCCAGCTCCTCCCCTCACTGAGAGCAAAGTTCAACTTCCTGGTATGCAGGATGGTGGGACAGACTGTCCAAGGGTTGATGCAAGTGCTGAGAAAAGTCGCTGTAAAAGGATAGCAGAAGGCTTACAATCGGATGTTCTTCATAGTGGTTATAGTACACCTGGCTGGCTCAGGGAGCAGCACTGAGGAGACAAAGAAACTGGTTCTACAACTTTCCAGGCAGATCGCAGCAGAGCTGCCAGGGCTTTGAATGAGTAGATTAATGAATGTACTCAACCTTCTCACACAGGTACTTGTCTGCTATAACAGAAGTACTTGGCTTGTAGCAGCTGTAAGTTGCTACAAGCCAAGTACTTCACATGTAATTACAACATTGCAGTAAATATAATTCTTAGAGGTGCATTTATGTAACTTAAGTCAAAGTGTTTCAATATATCAGTCTGATGTTACGATATTTATCAGGTTGTATTGTTGTATTACCTGCCAGTCCAAGCCAATATATCAGTCATGATGAATTGTTGCATGTCATTCCTTTCCTTTTCCCCCTTATTTCTTGTCATTTATGACATCGTCAGAATCTCTGATAAAAACATAAATATGAACCAAAGATTTTATTTCTAAAGAATGTTCTCAGTTTATTGGAATCTGATTTTGAAATAGCCAAATATTAATATCAGAACCCACCAGGCTAGCCTCTGAGAATTTATGGGTTTAATCAACCTCAGGGGAGTTTATAGGCATTGGCACTTGGGAAACACCATTTGAACCGTCAGTGTTACAAAATAAAATGTACACAGAACATGATTGAACAGTTAACTTAATGAGTAAAATGTGAAAAATAAAATAAATAAATAAAAGGAAAAAAAAACAGCTTTGTTTTGGCAACTGGTCATAATTTTAGTTTTGTGGGCTGTGTTGTGGAATATCGTGATCAGTATTTCTGAAATCCTGGTCATGAGCCTGACTGTATCTTCAGTTACTGGAACTTGTGACTGAATTATACTGTTCTTGATTGTGGTGTTTTTGCATAAAGGCCTGTTTTATGACCTTGGAATAAAACCACAGTGTTAAATGAAGATGAAATAAAAGAAAACCCCAATAAAAGCACGCAATATTGCTCTGAGGGGAAGAGAAACGATTAGGAATTTGATAATGTATTAATAAGTAAAATAGACAGATTATGAGATGATAAGTTAATACATTTTCAAACATCTTTTCTGGAAATGCAGAAGTTATGAGGAAGTTGATCTCTGAGTCCAGCAAGTGGACTTTATTCGCCGTATCCACTCGCTCAGTGAGTCTGTCATTCCTCCTCCTGCCAGTGAGCGGCGCTGTGACTTATGAGCTTGATTATCAGTCTGATTCATTTGTTGTCAAGGCATCTACTTTCTATCTGTTTCCTGATTTAGTAGCAACTGTCAGAACTATTTTAAGGGAATAATAGGGCATACTCCGACTGTGCATAACACAGGGACTGAGTACCACACCAAGGACAAAAGATAGTCGATGTGAGCTGAGCTTGTTGTTAACGGCGTGCTGTCTGTCGTGCTGTGTATTTTCAGCCCTGTAGACTCTTGAACGTTTGCTTGCAGTTTGGAGGCTAACTGGACTGACAACCTACTGTATGGCTGCAGAGATCTAACGATACTTGGAGGTTTTTCTTTCCGAAATACTTCGACCATTGGACACGAACATTTCGCCATGAACCGTAACTTGGGTTGGTAAGGTTCGCATCCGAAATTAGCTAACTGATGTTAGCTTGCAATGCCGCTCGCTCCTGCAAACCAGTCCCAGTTGATTCGGTCCAGTCAGAAGGATGAATATTATCAAACGTTTCTGAGAAACAACGCCAACGAAGCTTTCCAGACACTTGCTGGTGAGTTTGTTCACATTTAACTCTCTTACCATTCGTCTTCTTGAGCTAGCTTACTTCACTGTAACATGTAGCTTTGAAGCTAACTGGGCAGTGGCTTTTACCTGTCTGGATAGTTGCAAAACTACTTAAACAGGTCGTTAATTTTAGAAAATCAAGTGAACTTCCTGTGCTGGTGTGGATGTTTGTGGGATTCAAACCTCATCCCGTACAATTTTTCATGAGTAGTTTATTCAGTTCAGTGGTCACTGCCCGCTGTTAAAGAAGAACCAGTTCATAAATGCGGTTATGTTTCTTTTCAAATAGTAGGTGAGCTGGTGGTCATCAAAATAAAAGCTTCTGTTGTACAGTACCAGCCAAAAGTTTAGACACACCTTCTCATTTATATGAAATGATGTAGTAAACAAAAAAGTTTGAAACAAACCAGGATATGTTTTACTTTTTAGATTATCCAAAGTAGCCATCATTTGCTTTGATGACAGCTTTGCACTCTCTTTGCATTCTCTCAGTCGGCTTCATGAGGTAGTCACCTGGAATGATTTTCCAACAGTCTTGAAGGAATTCCCAGAGGTGCTGAGCACTTGTTGGCTGCTTTGCCTTGACTTTGCGGTCCAACTCATCCCAAACCATCTCAATTGGGTTTAAGTCAGGTGATTGTGGAGGCCAGGTCATCTGACGCAGCACTCCATCGCTCTCTTTCTTGGTCAAATAGCCAATACACAGTCTGGAGGTGTGTCTGGGGTCATTGTCCTGTTGGAAAACAAATGATGGTCCCACTAAGCGCAAACCAGATGGGATGGCATGTCGCTGCAGAATGCTGTGGTAGCCATGCTGGTTAAGTGTGCCTTGAATTTTGAAAAAAATCACCAACAGTGTCACCAGCAAAGCACCCCCACACCATCACACCTCCTCCTCCGTGCTTCAGGGTGGGAACCACACACGTAGAAACCATCCACTCACCTTTTCTGCATCTCACAAAGACATGGCGGGTGGAGCCAGAAATCTCAAATTTGGACTCATCAGACCAAAGGACAGATTTGCACTGTTCTAATGTCCACTCCTTGTGTTTCTTGACCCAAGCAATTCTCTTCTTCTTGTTCTTCCTCAGAAGTGGTTTCTTTGCAGCAGTTCAACCATGACGGCCTGATACACTGCTACTTCAACTCTGTGAAGCATTTATGTGGGCTCTAATCTGAGGTGTTGTTAATTTGTGGTTTCTGAGGCTGGTACCTCTGATGAATTTATCATCTTGCAGCAGAGGTAACTCTTGGTCTTTCTTTCCTGTGGCAGCCCTCATGAGAGCCAGTTTCATCATAGCTTTGATGGTCTTTGCAACTGCACTTGACACATTCAAAGTTCTTGGAATTTTCTGGATTGACTGACCTTCATGTCGTAAAGTAATGATGGACTATCCTGTCTCTTGTCTCACGTGGTTCTTGCCATAATATGGATTAGAACAGTAGTCAAATGGGTCTATTCACTGTATAGACCTTTGTACCAACCCTACCTCTGCACAACACAACTGATGGTCTCAAACACATTAAGAAGGCAAGAAATTCCAGAAATTAACTCTTGACAAGGCACACCTGTTAATTGAAAACCATTCCAGGTGACTACCTCATGAAGCTGACTGAGAGAATGCCAAGAGTGTGCAAAGCTGTCATCAAAGCAAATGGTGGCTACTTTGATGAATCTAAAATATAAAACATTTTCTGGTTTGTTTGCTACATAAATCCATTTGTGTTCCTTCATAGTTTGGATGTCTTCAGTATTAATCTACAGTGTAGAAAAAAGAAAGAAAGAAAAACCATTGAATGAGAAAGTGTGTCCAAACTTTTGACTAGGACTGTAGGTCAAAGTGATAATGCAACTGCTTGTTCAAAAGTGAAATGGCTGCATAGGAAACTTCAGCACTTGTCAGTATTAAAGTGTGTTGAACTCTGTTTCTCTCTGGTTCTGTAGGATCTAAACGGTGGCTGGACTGGAGGAGAGAGATAGAGCTGCTGTCAGACCTTGCGTACTATGGATTAACAACATTCTCAGGTATTTAGTGAACAAACCAGCATGAAATCTAGTATTACTGTGTGTGTGTGTGTGTGTGTGTGTGTGTGGTTTACTTGTTGTCTTGTGATTTAATAGTTCGATTTTTATCATTCATCTCCCCAGGTTACCAAACCCTGGGTGAGGAATATGTCAGCATCGTCCAGGTGGATCCGTCTAAACGTAAAATCCCCTCAGCACCCAGACGAGGCCTCTTCGTCCTCTGCCATGCCTTCTTTCCTTACCTCCTGGACAAGGTCCTGATGTGTTTGGAGAACGAGCTGGAGGGTGAGCAGGAGAGCCGCAGCGGTGTCAGTCGGCGGCGTGCGACTGCTGGCCTGTGGAGCCTGGAGTCCTGGCTGAAGATGTGGATTCAGCGGGCAGTGGGGCTGCTGTCGGAGCCCCAGAGGAAGGCATGCCTGCCAGCCGTGTTTGTCCTCCAGCAGAGTCTGACCCTCCTGCACAGACTCCACGTGGCTCTTTTCTACATCAGTGGCGCTTTCTATCACCTGTCTAAGAGGGTGGCTGGCATCAGCTATGTAGGTGACTCTTGTTTGTGTACATGCTTCAGATGCATCTCACATATTGACAGAATAAGAAAATACTCTTTCTAGTATTATATTTTGAAATGACAAATACAGTAAGACCAGCGATACATTGATTTATGATGCGTTTCCAGTGCAGGAACTTTCTCCAGGGATTAGGAACCTCTGAAGAAAATCTGTGCATTTCCACCTCAGGGACCAGGGTAGAAGGCAGAGGGAGTTTGATTCTACAGGCAAAACACAGAATACTAATCAGTGTTGTGTTTGTTTTATTTGTCGGGCTTTTTAGTTACACGCTGGGAATATTTTCTAAAAAGTGTCAGCCTTCCTGGGATTCTTAATGACTGCAATGTTCAGTCTGTCCCTTGAAAGCAGTCAATCAGTTCTTCATTTGAGTGGGCACTTGCGGTGGGGACAGCTTACATGCTCACACTGGATGCATTTATTCCAAAACTTACACAGCAAGCGAAACATATCACATCAAAACATAAAGATTATGACGGACTTTCCCCAGTTTTGAAAACTGTCATTTTACCCCCCATCACTGCTTCACATCATTAAATGAATCCTGTTTTTTTTCCCAACCACTAACAATTAGTTTACCATTTGTTGAGCAGGCAGGGTGTCAGTATGGTACACCATGATGAATAACTCAAAGAGTGTGCTTCCCATAATGTCTTGGTTTTATTGCAATACTTTTGTGCAATGTCAGAATACACTCAGTTGTTAGTGTATTAGGTAGACATAGCTAAAACAACCACAGTAGTCACATGAGGACAGGCTCAATTTAAAGCAGTACAATTCAACAATACCACAATCTACATGCTCTCGAATGTTCGCACAGTTGAATCACCACCTCCCTAAAACAGTTCAGCATAAACTGATCATGTGAACCTTCATGCCAGTAGACTGTTGTATTAGGCTGCATTAGTTTGAGGCAGGTGACCAGAATGAACTGGAAACTATATGTGTGCTAGAATTTTATGGGGTGTTTTACATATTACATTTACATTTCTAGGTGCATAGAATACTGTTTTTACATTCTATTTGGTTTGAATATATTTGATATTTTGAATAATGCCTACATTTTCCAAAAGATCTTTCAAAATGTGTGTTTCCAAATCCTCTGTGCAGATCTCAGACTGTCAGCAATTTACAGAGCATAGAACCCCTGCAGTAGTTACTCATTGTTTTCTCCCTTTTTGCTGTCACAGTGTGACTCGCGGCACATGTAGCAGTGCACTTATGTCATCTGTCATCCTGTGTTTGTAGCTGCGTGTGACGGGGCTGAACAGCGACGATGGGACCATCAGAAGCAGCTACAGGCTGCTGGGGGCCGTGTCCCTCCTCCAGCTGCTCATCACTGTTTGTCTGCAGCTCAACAACTTCAGACAGAGACAGAGAGCCAGACAGGAGTGGAAGCTGTACAGGAACCTCAGGTACAGGACCAGGACCAGACAAAAAACAGCTCTGGAGATGTGTAGGCTGTCCATGTAGACTCCATCTGGTCTTATTGGCAGGGCAGAATGGTGGCTTAAAACAAAAATTCAGTGCTACCTGGCCAGTAGTTGTTGTTGACTTACTCTGGACTTGCAGCACAGACATGACATCAGTTAATTGAAATTACTACCATCAGATTATTTCTTTTGGTCTACCAGCACACGCAAGTGAGCCTTAGAAAAAATTGTGGATTCTGGTTATATTCAATGAAACTTTCCGTTCATCCTTATCTAAAAAAAAAACACAGGCCGCTACTGGACTAAGTATTGTGGTAAAAGACTAACATGAGATCATGACTTGACTTCAGTGCTGAACTCTTTGAACTGTCTGTCCAGTCCTCAGCGTACGCAGAGCTCAGGCCCCAGAGTTGCCCGCTGTATCCTGTGCCTGGAGGAGCGGAGACACTCCACGTCCACTCCCTGTGGACACCTCTTCTGCTGGGAGTGCATCACAGAGTGGTGCAACACCAAGGTCATACTCGAGTCACAACCAACACAACTCATGCTTTGAACCAGTTGTCATCTGAATCTCTGTAACTGTACTACATAATTAATCAGGGATTGTTGGGAATTAAAGGCAAAATGAATATGATTTTCCAGAAAACAATGTATAGACTGCCTGTATTTAGGGATCCTGTAGAATCCCTCTCAATCATACACATACGACAGACTAGAAGTGTGTGGGGTGTCTTAATCTGCAGGAGCCTGCCCTCTGCCTGTATTTTCTTATGTTTCTGGGCATAATCTTTGGGCAGCGGGTGTGGAACCCCCACTGAGAACAGCGCACAGGGTGTGAGGGCAGGACTCGATAAAAACATGTACTCTTTCTGCTTTCAAAGTAGTGTATGCCTGATGTAGAACCACTCATATCAGCACATTTAAACAAAGATGAAACAGCACCAGCCTTGAAACCCAAGCCAAGAGAGGCTGAATACTGAAAAATATAAGATTAAATGTCAGATTGGTACTCAAACATCCTTTTGGTATTAAGTGTTAAAATAGTTTTAGAGCACATTCAAGGCTGCCTGTCACTTCTAACACACATACTTCAAACTCGGTTTGACTGCTGGCTGTTGATAAAGTTAAGTCAGAGGGCTGTGGGCTGCTCTGTGCTGAGAAGTGGACAGTGGTCCCACGACCATCCTGGAATTTTCTGCCCAGTGATATCAAATGTACTGTTAATAACAAAACAACTTTCAGAAAGCATAACAAACAGGATAAACACATACCCGTACCTGACATGCATGTATGGATGATTGTTAGGAATTTTAATACCCTCAGATTCTTGGGTTTGTCTGTCTGCTCAGTCTGCTTTTTTTCTGTTTTTCCTCATTCATTTTCCTGCCAAGTCTGTTATCACCTTATCCTTAATGTGTCTCTGTGTGTATCTGCTTAGCCTGCCTGATTGTTTTTATATCTTAGGTTGTTTGTACTTTTTTAGTGCAGGTCTGTGTTATATTTCTGTGTTCAGGACCCCAGTAAGACTGAAGGAACATCCATGTGTTTCTAACAGGATCTGTAATCAAACAAACAAGCAAACCTTTGAGGATCAGGGTCTGTTTTGGGTCCAGTTACCAGTGGGCAAAGTATCCGGCTTCACTAATCTCCCACGCTAACAAATCTGGTGTCTTTAATAGCAGAGAGCTGTGTAGAAAACATTCAGCTAACATTAGCAGGCTTCTTGTTTCACTTACTGTAACACCGTGACAAACGCACCGACAGCAGATTGTTTCACATGTTGCTGATTAACATTAATTCCATTGTGGGTAAAGCTAAATTTGCTGGTGTTTGTGCTCAGCTGAAGAGCATTTGTGAGGCAAGAGAAACACCAGTTTGTAACATAACTCCACCGCAACAAGAGGAACAGAGTATGTCCACATCTTTCTGAGTGTATAGAAGTGTAACGGTCACTTGTGTGTTTTGTTTTTATGTCTCACAGGCGGAGTGCCCTCTGTGTCGGGAGAAGTTTCAGCCTCACAGACTGGTGTACCTGAGGAACTACAGCTAGAACTACAGAGCCTGATACACACACACACACACACACACACACACACACACACACACACACACACACACACCTGGTGGATGGCCATGCAACCTTTGTGTTCTTTTTCAAAGTAATTGCCTCTTTTATGGCTGATTGAGAATTAAATTCTGGATTGTATCAGTTCAGACATGTAAATATTACTTGTAATTTAAATAAACTTTAACAGATCCTAATATAAAATGTGGGGAATGTCCAAATGTTTGTCTTTTATGTGTTTTAATATGTTTTTAATAGTTGAATATGACCAATTTCAAGTAGGGCTGCCTGAGACGGCACACTTAAAGAGTCATTTTCTGTGTGTGTTTCTACGTCACATGGATGTCAAGTTCACAACGATACCAGCTTGGTGTGACCCCCCCAAAACGCTGCTGACCTGCTTGGAAGAGGCTACTGGCACAGGAGAATACTACAGTTGCAGTCAAAGACAGTGAACCAGCAGCTAACAGAGCACCATGAAAGCTTGGACAAATGTTGATCATCATTAAAGGTACCAATGGTCAGAGAGCTGTGGCATCTAAAACTGGCTGCCATGCCAATTTATTGATACTGTTCTGGCTGCTGCTGCCACTGATGTTTGTTTCAGTTTATTTGGGAGACACTGCTAATGCTGACTGTCAGTTTCAATGGTTTTACAACCTGGAAACATGCTGTGCTGACCCACGTGAAGCATACAAGGTACATCACAGAGCGTATGTGGCTCAGTTTCAGTTGTGTCACAACAACCTAGCATGGCTGCACAGCTTGAAACCCAGTTACAAGCAGAGCAGAGGGAAAGATGCTCATCAAACAGCTAACAACAAGGTTTTGCAATAGATAGTAACAGTGCAGTAAATTTTATAAGCTGATGCTGATTAAATCTGACGACTGTCTTGACGTGAAACTGCGTCTCAGCGAGAAGAATTATATGTCTTATGACAGAGTTAATAAGATGATTGACATGATTTCACTCAGTGTTTGACGAAAGCTTCTGTCACGTATTGGATGGATATTATGCAATACTCACGGATGGTGCAATGTATTGCCTGGGTTGTGCAGAGGGCAAACATACGGTGGTGCTGCCAACATGTCAGGCTACTTGATGGCTTCACTGCGAGCTTTAAAGTGCACAATCCCACAGCTACGTTTGTGCACAGGACTTAATTTATGCCTTTAAGACGATGGGAAAAAGGTAAAGTGATTGGATATGAGGTGATACACCTGATGAAGCAATTCCCCAAGCAGAGCCATGCGTCCCAGTCACTAAAAATGAAACATGAAACACAAAACCTATGAACCCTCTGTCCAACATGATGGACAGTGAGAAGTGACGCTGTAAAGTCAGTAACTGACAGCTCCTCTGTGCTCTGTGATGGAAGAGTTTCTGGAAGAATCTCACAGTGAATGTGGTTGGAAAGCTGGGATCATCCTAGCCAGGCTTGAAAAATTGAACACCTATAGTATTTAACTGTGCGCCTTTAACGATGTGATCTCCTTTCAGACTGTTGTCCAAGACATTTCAAACAACACACCCGGAGCTCAGCTGCTGTAACGCAAACCTTTTATCAGCAGCAGAGGCCAGATCATGCATTTGACAGTGTTTTCAAGTCAATGATTGAGGCCTTGAGCTCCCCAGTTGTCCAGGCAACAGATACTGGATATGCATTGCACGCATGCATTTCAGACTATTACAGGAAACAGCACTTTGAGGTGTTGGATTTGCTGAAAAGTGAAGTGAGTAGCTGTTTTGATCAGAGAGACTTGGTGGGAGTGATGGACACAGAAAAGCTGCTGGTCACAGCTGCCTCTCCCATCTTCTATAATATCCTTCTACTCAGGATTTTGACTCTGACAATCTGCGTACACACTTAATCACGTTGCCAGACACCCGTGAGACATCAGAAATTCAAGCCTGAAAAGTCAGGCTCATAAGTCCCTGTTGTCTCTGTGTGTAGAAGATATGTATTTTGAGAGTGTCGACTCTTTATAAAAATGAAGAGGTGTTGATTTAGACTTGTGGTAGGATGTGTTTTGGTTGTGGACTGGATGTTCACTACTGTTTCATCTGTATGTTTGTGTGTATAAATTGGTTTGGTCAGACGTGTGGACTTAAGTGTTGGATCAAAGGTGATAATGCCCCGTTAAATGCTTCACTCTGTTCACCAGCTAGTGTCTAATTGTGTCTATTTGCTTCTGCTGCTGCTGCAGCAAAGACTGATTATACTGCTGAGACGGAATCAATTAAGTTGTTGCTGTATAAACAGAACAAGCTCAAAGCGGTTCAAAAGCTCAATAAAGGCAAGGGCACCAGCACAGTGGTTAGAATTCTGGGTGGGTTGGCCCCTACAAGCAGCTCCCTTCATATTTCACACAGTCATTTGATCCAGTGTCACTGACATTGAATAGTGCAGCTTTAATTAAATTCCCACCAACAGATGGACACGCAGTAACTTGTGCACTTTACTCAGGTGATAATCCAGCCTTGTTTCTGTTAAATAATGATTATGCATCTGTTAACTGTGGAAATCTTAATCATTCAACATATACATTGTGTGGCAAATACAGCGTTTGTGTTTTTTCTGGCCATGTTACTGTAACCATTTAGACCAAATAGAGCCTAATGAGATCCAAAGTGACAGGTATTTGTTTCTAAAGTTGTTCAGCCCACCATGAAGATTTCCAGTCTCAGTCTGTCTCTGTGTGGTTGTTATGTCCCTCACTTTCTCTTTGATGAAAGATTCAGGCTGAATGTTGTGAGTAAAGCTGCGGTAGTTTTTGGTCAAACTGTACCGACAATAAATCTGTTATCCTTCACAATATTTATCTGTGTTCTCCTCAGTCATGCCTCATGATGGGGACTTGGTTGAAATGCCCTGAGCTTGAAGCCCTGATTCAGCCCCTGTGTGTGAAAATGTATGTGATTTTAGCATCGATGACATTTTGCTGTGGGAAAGGAACATTCAATTAATGGTAGACAATTGGACAAGTTCTTTAAAGCATACTGAGGACTCCACCTCTGCATGGCCCTACAGATGGTCAGGGTTAATGAAAAGTCAACGTTAATTGCAGGTCAAAGAGGGACTGCCAACTATCTTCTCCTGCATGAAAGTCATTCATTCCCATCTGCCACGACGACCCCCACACCCTTACTTTCCACCTTACCACAAAAAGAGCACTACCTCCTGCACTGGCAAAGAACACTGGCAAAAAGTGCAACATCACCCCATATGGACATAATTCCTGGACATACCAGACTACTTACCAGCATTTCAGATATCTTGATCACCTGTCATTTGTTTGAATGCTTAAAGCAACATGTTACATTTACCTGGCAGGAAATCTCTTGTGGCCCTGTGAATAATGACAGTACGGTCTGCAAAGCGAAGGTGGAAGAAGAAGCAACAGGTTGCAACAGTGCCACAAACTCTCAAAGGGATGAGGTTAGGGTGGATGGTTGTGTCAGCACAGATTTGAGTCCGTGTCATGAATTCCGTCCTGTCTCCTACCAACAATGAACACTGCTTTCTTTTCAGAAACCAACCCGGCTGTCCTCAGGCCATATTTGTTTTGTCCCTTCTCCTCCTACCTAGCGATCCTGTATCAAAAGGAAGTTCAGTAACTACACAAAGCAGAGGTGAGGTAAGAGTTTGCACAACTCTCACTTTTTTTTTCTAACAGATAATTGTTGCTGCTCTCTGGTATTTTCTTAACATCTCAATATATCACCAGAGTCTGTAATCATGCTCTCTTAAACTTCCCGGAACACCAGCTTTACAATGGGCTGCTGTCTTCGATGCTATGTGTCTCTGTTTAACTGTAAATACATCTCTGAAATTGTGCTGCAGGATGTGTGCTATATGGAGTGGAAAGAATTGGATGACAGCAGACAAGTTCAAACCTGTGGTTGTCATGGATGCTCAGTGATCGCCTGGGAAGTGTATCTGGATGAAAAGTCAAATCTGTAAAACGTATTTTATTTGTTGTCCATACAGACACACTACTAGAAAATGCTGCTGATGAAAATTTGATATAAACCTTAGTTACTAATTACTTTACACATTCAGATTAGCAATACAAATAAAATCCAATGAATACATTATGATGTTATAGGTTATAATGAGATAAGTATTTATTGATTCTCAGAGGGGATATTCACAAGCTACCCAGCAGTAAATAAAGATATTAAAATGACCCCCACCTTAAAGTGATGCTTACACAAATGCATCAATAATTATATACAATAATATAGTGAAGATGATTCTGAAAAGGGACATTCTGCATGAGTGCTATACTTGATGTTCATTTTAATGCTACAACTTTTACACTTTTACCTGAAAAATTTGAATGCAGAGCATTCATTGGTAAGTGAGCATCAATATGATATTGGTTCATTTACTTCAGTAAAAAGTCTAAGTACTTCTTCCACCACTTCTTCTAAGCATGACCACATCTTCAACTGACCATAACCAAATATTTGTTCTTGTAAGCTGCTGGCTTCATTGGCAGGATGTCTGTTCTTAAGTTTACAGTCATTGTGGAGGTCCAAACGAAGCAGAACAGAGTAGAACCACTGCTTACTGAAAGGAACCAATTGAGGTGGATTGGTCATCCAATAAGGATGCTTCCTTAACACTCCCTTTAGATGTTTTCTGGACGCATACAACTGGGAGTTGACCTCAGGGCAGACCACGAACGGGGGTGTAGCTGCACTTTGCTTAGCCTGCTGTCACTGTGATCAGGACCCTAGCTTGGATGGAGGGATAGACAGTCTTTACAAACCTTAAGCAGGTAGCTTCTTTTAATCATAACCGCTGTTGTTCCCTATCATGTAGTCTTACACCCTTTCAGACAGCAGACACATGCATGATGATGTAAAAGTTTGAGTGAGCTTCTGGCTGTTGTACATGCCACCATCACTTGGTAACAATACAGTTACTGTTGCTCAATGGACAACAGACACAAACTGGCTGTGAAACTGTGTGAATATAAAGACCATGTTTTAATAAAGCCTAACAAGTATGCAAAGTCAGCACATCCTGCTGGCCCTCCTGAAACTGAGCAGATGTTCATTAAAGCAGCATTAGAGGCCAAACTCAAATGCATTAATGACTTTCTAGAGGTGTCTCATGGCCCACACCAACTGCCAGCACTCAGAAGTGTTTACATCCATAACATACTCTGGAGGCACATTCTCTCGCCTGTTGACAACCAGCCAGTTCACTTACACTGCTGTCATTTTGGATAATCAAGTTTTCCCCTCTGTGGAGAGTATGGCTGACAATGGAAGCAGATGCTGTCAGGATAGCTCTGTTCCCTGAGCTCAATCATGTCTATTAGACTGCGATGATGGATGTCTGCTGCTCTCCCTCCTCTCTCCTCATCATTAACGGCTAGGCAGTTGGCTGCGTAACATCTTCAATTCCACTCTGAGAGGAGTATTCATTTGAAAATATGAAACTTTTCCCTCTTTAGTTTTCCAGTGTCTGTAGGGAAGCAACAGAGTGAAACTGATGTTGTGAGCTGCAGAACAAGCTCCACTCGAACAAAAAGAGAGTTCAAGTTGTAAAACACTACATAAGGTTTGTGGTTTGTAATACTTTTTAATGTTTTATAAAACTTTAGTTCCTCACATTTCACTGGCATAAACAGACACACACAGCATTCAGACATACAGACCAAGGAACAAACTGCAGTCAGCAGCAAGGCTTCACCAGCAGGCTGATTGAGCGATGTTCAGAAATGCCAACTTGAGAATGCCTTCTGCCAGTCATACTATGCACACGCGGGAACACCGTTCACAAACACTGCGCTTCATTTGCAATGACACCTATAAATGCCAGCTGACAATACAGAACTATATTACCAGACATAAAAAACTTTAAACAACAGTGAATAAGGAGATGAATAATGCTTTCCATAGACATTTCAGACTGATCTGCTGATCAAATAGAGCAGAGGTTGTCCATATCTGGTTGATTAGCCCTGTTTTAACTGAATAATAGCACCGCCAATGAAGCTCTGCTGACTTAGTGACATTAAATTTCCTAGAAATCTTCTTAAAATGCATCCCGCTGGTTTGCACAAGATGCAACTTGACACAGCTCCAATATGGCTGAATGGATCAGTAAACAGTGAATTATGGTTGATATCTGAAAGTGTAACCAGGGACACGGGAGTTGAAAGAAAACTAAACTCTAACCACAGAGATTCAGGTAGAAGCTGAAGAGCCCTGAGAGCTGAGCACAGCTGAGAGGAGGAGACATCATGGTCCACCGTGCTGTCGAGCAGGACCGCAGCAGGACTCGACATGGCTATCCCTTGCTGTGAGGCTGTAGTGGAAACATGTCATCACGGCTTGGCTTGGCTTGGCACAGCACGTCTAAACAGAGTCACAATCATAGTGTATGCGAACAGTAACCAGTCAAAGTAAAGCTAATGTTAATATGACAACTTGAGTTTTATTTTGTTGATCTGAAATATTAATAGCATCCTCAACAAAGTTATTTGTTTAAATCTGCAAATAAATCTAAAACAGAGCCAAGGGTTTAAGAAGAATATAATATCCCAGTTTTATAAAGGTAACTCTAAGTAAGAGCATGCAGTGTGTTCACATCGAAAAAAAATAAACACAGAAAAATGAAAACCAAAATGTTCTTTCCTGCCGAATAAAAAAAGTGGAAAGTTATAGAATTAAAAAATATATATCACGAGAAGTTTTTACACTTTTTACACACTGAGATGGAAATGTGACTGTATCAATAAAAACAAAATATAACAGACACAGACTAATACGTGGACAATAGACCTGAATGATGTACATGATGTATGTAACTTAAACATCCACTGAAGAGACAGTAGCAGACACTGTGTGGAGGTATGAGGAGACTGTCACTTTTCTCTGATTAATGCATGAAACAAACAGAAACGTCATATTTCCAGCATGTTTTTTCCTTGTTTTGCAGTCAAACTGCAGCTCTATTGATTACATCTTCTTGATGCGGCCCCTTCCCCTGCAGTGGTTTAATGACACTGACCGGAGAACTGGCATCGTCTACTGCTCATCTCAATGCACCAAATTCTGATATTCACAGTGGAGCTTTCATTTCTTTAGATGCCTGAAGAGTATACAGCTGCCAGCAACATGAAACCAGAAGAGTGGAACAGTTTCATCTACCTGCCCAACTCTTTGGATGACCTGGTTAATGTAGGTACTCCCTACTGTGTTGTATGAGGAAATCAGAATCAGCACCAGTTAATTACCTGTCTCTAAGAGGCAGGGGCTGGATCAGCTGAACTGAATCTGTTGCCAAATCCAGATCAATCCAAAAGGGGAGGCTGCTGAATTTGAGGACGGAGAGCTGGATGGACGAATGCCTTGACTGACTGACTGATTGACTGATTGACTGATTGTCATACCTGATCCAGTCTGACCACCTCCAGAACTGTGATGAGGGTCATAATTCAGATTAAAGACAAGCTGAAAAGTGTGCACACTGTGATTTATGCAGAAATCATTGTTCAATGAATGGAGCCTTCCTCAGCCTGTGAATGGAAATCATATACTGCGCCTGCAGCAGACACCTGGACGGAGCCTCAACACCTGTGAGATGTTTAAGCCCACACACAAACACAGAGCATCCGGACATTCATGTGATTAGCGACCAGTGTTGGGAATAACATCATACAAAGTAACGCCTTGCTGTTCCACTGCTTTTGGCGGTGACTAGAAATGTAAATGATTACTTTTTTAAATTAAATGATGTCATTGCAAGTACTGAGATTTAAACAGGCTGATTACTTTTTTCTGAGGTGAAAGTAGTAAACAGCTTCAGAGAACAGAAGACAAACATAGTTTATTCCCTGAATATTCTGCTTTATGATTGAATGTTAAGGTGACGTAAGACAGTTCAGACAATGTGAGCTTGCTTTTCATCAGCGTGATTGTAATGTTTTTAATATAAACTGAAGAAACTTGGGTTCATCACATCTAATTATTTATTATCTACTGTGACAAAGCTTGTTAATATGTAAAATCCAGCATGTTGTAGGTTCTCTTCTACCTACTCCTGCTGTCGAAAACAATATAGGTCAAGGTGGGAATGCTAGTCATTGCTGCCCTCTAGTGGTCAGGAGTATTGATAACTACTATCGCCACTGAGATAATGGGTACAAAGATGAAATTAGACAGTTGTCTTGTCCCACACCGTGCCACAGCAACACTACCGCGCAGGACAATAGTTTCCTGCTCTGAGCTCTGGCTTTACGCGACTTGGTTGGTGCCGTGAGCAGCTGTGAGTGTGCAACGGCCGTGCGTCCTCGTCTCTCCGTTACGCTGTCTGAAAACTGTTCCCCACTGGGTGGAGCGGTGGATTGCGAGCCAGTGGCAGGCGGACCACCTGGTGGTGGTGTCCCCTCACTTTACTTATTGTTGGCAATAAACTTTGGTACGTCTATTTTGGATCCCTGTCTCTGTCACTGTGTTAGCGGACCTGTGAGCCTTCTTCTTGGTGTCCCTGGTAAGGGTTAAATCACTACTTCCTGGGGGTGACATTCCCCTAGGTGGCGTCGTCGACAATACACTACCATCCCTTGGTATATTGCCTGCCTCCAACTTGCAACATAGGTATCTTAAATAATCAAATTATTTCAAGTGATCACATTAAATGAATCAACTGAGGCAGATCAGCAGAGCCCACCAAGACCTTGAGCCCCTAATTGCTCCTGATGATCTGACCAGCGCTTTCATGGGACCATGAATAAGAGGTAAATTGTAAAGCACTTTGGATAAAAAGGCGAATGGTAAATGAACTGTATTTGTACAGCACTTTTCTAGTCTGAAGACCACTCAAAGCGCTTTTATAACTGAAGTCCGCATTCACCCGTTCACGCACACATTCATACAGTGGTTAAGCCACCTGCTCATTATGAGCGTTATCAATTCACACACTGATGGCACAGCATCGGGGGCAGTTACTGGGGTTCAGCATCTTGCCCAAGGATACTTCGGCATGTGGACTACCGAGGCCAGATCGAACCACCAACCTCCTGACAGGTGGACGACCGCTCTACCTCCTGAGCCACAGGTGCACCGAGAGGCATAAAAGCACTATATAAATACAGTCATTCAAATTAATCAGAGCAAGCAAGTGACCGTACAGATTACTTTATATACATAAAAAAAAAAGTTAGGATTTAAAAAGTTCACATTTTAAATTTTAAAGCAGTTTAAATATACAACATCTTTCCAAACTGCATGCTCAGAAGTTTCTACGGAAAACAAGGATCCATCTCAAACTGAAATGTATGATGTAAAAAAGCACTCACTGAATAAAAACGTATTACATAATATCTGACAGTGGGACCCCTTTATTTTGGGAGCAACAGGGTATTTCAAATAAAAAGAAGTTTTTTCTCACCAAGACATCAATATCACACAAAATAGTGCAGTGAAAATGACCAAGTACAATATGTTTAAAGTCCTTACAGATTAACTTGTCCTATCACTCAAGATGGCAATGCTTCAACAGGCTTATGACAACATAGGATGATTGACATCGAAATCCAATTAATCTGTAACAAAAAATAATGCATGCCTGTTGAACCAGCTTTGTACAGAGATTTCTTATTAATAGTAATAATCCTGGCAGTAGCTTGCTCAACTAAGTTCCCTTTATTATAAGGTATCCCAAAGTCAGTAAAACATTTGGACAAAGTATATATTGACCTATGTACTGTTGTAGAACTGTGATGTGTAGGTAAGACTGGTAGTACGTTTACTGTATGTAGAAATCACTTGCATCACCGATGTGCTGAAGCAACATATAACTTCTGTTCCCCAAGAGGAAGTGTTAAAATCCTTGATTTATCTTTATTTCTCAGGGTGTTTGAAGCTTACCATGTTGTAACCCAGTGGAGCGTTGAAGTCTTGACATTTGATTCTTATTTATTCAGCTTCACTCATCCAAAAGAACATGGTGCCAGCTGATCCTTTGAAAGTTTTTCATTTGATGGTTAAAAGTCTCTGAATTGGAGTCATAGTTAGCTTAGGTCAGAAGAGGTGTAATTTTATCTCCAATTTTCATGAAACCATGTATACAGACAGTTATAACCAGGGCATGTCCTGCAAAGACATAGACCAGTGTGGTGGTCCAAAAGGCAAACAGATACACCGCTCTGTCACAGTAAGGCACTGTAGCCATGACGGCATGTGTTTGCGAGGTGTTCAGGTGCTCTCTGTCTGTCTTACTGCTGATGCTGCTGAGGGCCAACGCTTGAATCAGATTCCTTAAAGTCCAGTTGCTGTTGATCACCCAGGTCTGGTTGAGGTTTGGAAGGCTCTGGTTGTGGTTCCCCAAAGAGAGGTCAGGCTTGTTGTCAGGTGCAGAGGGAGAATAGATACTGTTGTTGAAGTTGTTTGGATCGATGGTGATCTTGGCGTAGTTGGGTGGATATACAGAATAAATATGGTAACTGCCTGAGGATGCAAGGGGACACAATAAATCAACGAACATGATCTCTTCAGCAGTTCAGTGGATATCTAAAAACTCCAACAGATCACATGGAACTAGATCAAGATTATTCCTCTATTATTAAATCATGCTAATTTTACCTAGTTGATGAGAATAAAATGATATGAAATACATACGAACATACTGAACATCATGAACATGTAGCATTGTATTCATCACATCAGAGGTGTAAGAAACTAATGACCAATGCTTAATGTCTGTTTTTTAATACAAAGACATCAAGATCCCAATGATGACAATCCAGAGATCAAGTGTAATTTACCAAACAGGAACCAGATGAAGACAAACAGGACCAGGCTGAAGATGCACAGAATCCAGATCCGGCTGCCCAGCGCTGCTGGACAGAAGAGCCTTGGTAAAGCGAACACGGCCATTAACAGCAGGGCCACTATCCCACACACCATCACATACACTGGGATAGCTGGTGCTGCTGGACACTCATACAAGTTCACTGCACCTGTTTACACAAAGCAAAGGGATTTGGAAAGCTCAGACATGCTGATGCTGCAAATCTTTAGGTGGAAGAAGACTGAATTGAAATAAATGAGACATAAGGCTGTGATGACACTGTGCATAAAGTATAGGTTAACTAGTTTCTTATATGTTCATGTAAGATTAAATATCCCGAAACATTCAATTTCCTGGTCACTCTAGGACACACAAAGGGAAGGAGGCTGTGCTCAGTGTGCCCTGAGGATGAATCCAGTTTACATTCAGTGTCACCATGAAGTCACACTTTTGACTCAGTCAATGAGTTCAATTTCAGTGACATTTGATGCAAAATACAGCTGTTTCTGTTTTGTACACAACACATCTGAAGCCAACACAACACGTCATTAAAGTTGTTAAGTAAAACCAACATTCCCCAACATGTTTGACTTTGATGCTTCACAGCGCTGCCATAGTGTGACTGTAGACTCTTAGTCTTGTTTCCCTCAAATTCAGTCGTAGTGCTACTGTTTGAGTGTGCTAACTATGATGTGTACTACGGCTTTACATCACAATATGTAAAAACAAAAAAAAAAACAATATGTATTCTTAGAGATTAAAGGTGGGTTCAGAGTTTAACTGGGTTTATGTCCCTGAATATGACTCGTTTGATTTCTGGTCAATTTTAAGAATTTTATGGTGAAACATATAGAGCAGGAGAAAGAATTTTAAAACATCAAATGCATTACTACCTTTTGCCACTTCAAACACAGTGCCTATAAGCTTCATGGTTTTCAAAATTAGAAAATGATTGAATCAATAAAAATGTTGACTGGATTACTTACCTAGAGTGATCTGGGCAATAGGGAAAGCTGCTACAAAGAGAACAGCACATCCTAAAGGAGAAAATAGAGAAGGTTAAAATTCAATGTTAATAAACGTAGTTCTTTACTTGTTTTTTTGTGATTACTTACCTGTAATAAAGACACTTGCGTTAATAAAGCTGCATAACCAGTTCCCAAAGAAGTTCCCTGCCATTCCTACAGACAGCAGGCTGCAGTGATCTGCTGTAAAAGAGAAAGGGAAACTCCATCACCACAGAGGAAGAGACTGACACTGCTGGACACTCCAGGAGTCACTGGTCTGCTGATCAGAATATTTGTTTATGAGGTGAAATGAAGAGTTAAATCTGAGCAAGAAAAGTCAAAAGGCTCACCGCCTGTCTTCTGCTGCTTCGGTTAGAACAAATGAGTGTCAGGTTGAGTAGTTGGCCAAGTCCACATGTCTCAATTCTTCAGTGTGTCACTAAAGACACACCTCAGGAAGGAACATGTAAGCAGGAATTTTCCTCTGTTGAGTCAATATCACAATATTACTACAATACTAACACTTCAGCTACCAGCCTGCTGGTACTGATAGCAATCTCATTATCAGGTGTAGAAGTGGCATGGGGAGCCATAAAAAAGTTTAGGCAGAGCCAACAGATGAATTTGATATCACATTCAGGTGAATGGGACAGACACATTTACAGATAGACAGAGAGGCAACCCAAAAGCAACCATGGCTGTTGCCTGTGCAGAGGCATTAAAAAGTCAGCTAACCACTACTAACCACTCCTGGCACCCCCACTGCTGTTCGTTAAGTTGATAACTCTGAACACACGGTAATAACTGAAGGAGACTCCTGTGAACATACTGCATCAACATTTTTATCAACCCCTGTCTGCATTGTGGCAGCTGAACAGTAAGATATTCAGAGTAAGAAAACAAAGCTGACACATTAAAAGTGAGGGGCTTTCATTCCCAAGGAGCAGATCCAGTCTTGTGGCTTGCAACAGTGCTCGCCAGGAGGCATCCCGATACTGAAGATTGTGTCAGTCTGTCTTTTTCTCGTTACAGTTTTAAGTGAGTCAGCATTGTTGCCGGAGGCTGCAGATGATCTGATTAGTGGCATTGCAACACAGGCAATTACACAGCGGTAGGAAAGGAAAGGTGGTGCTGCGCTACGTGCACTGCATCATACAGTGCAGTAGAGTGTGTGTCAGTGTGTACATCTGTGTATAAGGATTTATCAGACACATATACATCATTTGGATATGAACAGAACACCCTGTTCAAACACATTTGCTCAATGATATTCTTTTTTTTTATATGTGACTTGTTCCAACACAAGACAAGCAGAACACATTTGGGCTGAAGAAGAATTATAGAATTTTGAATCCACCTCTAACTGTGCTGAATTATTTCATTATGCATATAAAACACCAAACACAGACAACATCAGCTCTCTGTGAACACCACCCACAGCACCCACTCCAAAGAGGTCAGAGGTCAATGAGAGGTAATATAATGCCTGAGGCATGACCAGAGGCATTATATTTTTGGGTTGTCCCATTCTCATAATCACAATATGTCAAGGATGCCTTTAGGAAATATCTTCAAATATGGCAGAGATATCCACTTGGACTCAAGGATGACCTCATTAGATTATGATGGTCAAAGGTCAAGATCACTGTGACCTCACATCCATCCCATTCTCATGAACGTGGTATCTCAGGAACGCCTGAAGGGAATTTTATTCCATCTGGCACGAACGTCCTCTTGGACTCGAGGATGAACTGATTAGCATTTGGTGGTCAAAGGTCACTGTGATCACACAAAACACATTTTTGGCCATAACTCTAGAATCCAAATGCTAATTATGACTAAATTTCACACAAATTTCTAATAACATAGAATAATGAAGTGATGGCATGTTATATCCAAAAGGCCAATGGTCACTTTGTCATCATAATGATCTGCAGAATCGCTTTTCTGTCCATTATTCAACACCATGACTCAGGAACAAACAGGCAGATCGGAACCATATTTCACATCTGGTCAGATACTGAATCAGTGACTCTAATCCTGCTCTCCACCTTAAAAGCGTGCTGATTGTACAGATCTTCTGCGGCAGTATTGTATATCATCTTGTTATGTAATGTCGTTTAAAATTAAAAAGTGACAGGAAGTAAAGGAAGCTTGACTGCAGGTGAAAGCTACAGTGGACCGGTCCATGCTGCCACCTGCTGGTTTCTCCGCAATACAATATGCAACCACAATAGGAACTCTTCATAGCTCTGGCCATCATCCACAACATTTCCTCGCAAAGAAAGTTATGAAACAAACAGTACACACAAAATACAGTCAGTAATAAACAGTTATATAAATAAACACTTTTTACCTTCGTGTGGAACCTGCTGTAAGACTTTTGAAATGACTTGATTTACACTCAGAAAGCTCCATGTGAATTAATGTTTTTAAACACACATTATGTCACTCATAATCACATCATAATTGTACTTTGGGACCAATGCATGAAAAGTCAAATCTGGCTTGCATCAAGCAGCTTGATACAAGCATTGTGTAATAGCAGTTCTCTCTAGACTGCAGCATAATAAGTGGCTGTAGCTTTTGCTGCCACGCAAAAGCTTTTATTTGAGAATATACATGGTCTCTGGATACAAAAATAAATACTTTATGGTCAAATTGTTGCTGAAATCATCAAACAGCATTGTGATGTTGTTACTTTCAAGGTGTGTGAAGACTGAGTGGAGGCCAGGGGAGATATATATCTCTGTTGGTTGGAAACTGGTGAACTGTCTAGTGTGACAGTGAGATGTTACAAATGTCAGAAATGACACCAACTAGCTGGCTGGCACATGTTCTTAGTGCACAGCCAGCGATGTTATCAGGCCTTGCAGCTTTACCCACATTAACTGTCATCAAGGTTTTCCAGGCATCTGCTGTGGATACTGACCGTGGCAGGTCCACTGGGAGTGGAGTTTCTTTACAGGCTCTTTGTTGAGGAGATCAAACCAAGCATAAAATATGTTAAGCTCATCTGGTAAAGTCGCCTCCGACATGACAGAGGTGCTCCTGCTTTTGTTGCTGGTGATGGTCAGGATCATTTGTCACATACCTTTGTGTTGTTGGTGTTGAGGTCTCTGCTGATGTCTCTGCTTTGGATTCAAAAAACACATTGTTTATTGCTATTGGCCACTTTTTGTGAGTGTGTGCCCTTCTGGTTCTGGTTTTCAACCCATCTCCCAGAATCTAACTGTGATACCTTTAAATTTACAGGTAACATTAGGCTTTTATTTTTAAAAAATGGAGGGCTGAATGGGTCCCTCAGTTTGTGTATTTAGCAATTTAATGTCTTAAGTACCCTAACCATTGAATACATTTTGGTGTAGTCTGTCTATTTATTGTTTTTAATGTACATAAGGAACTTTAATTTTAGCAGTGTTTCATTTCTAGTCTGTTTCACGATGTCTTTTCAAAACTCTTCATCCTCTTCTTCTTCTTCTTCTTCTTCTTTTAAATATCGTTGATGCTGCCGATCCTCCGAGTGATCCTACGCTTCGGTCAGCTGACTCCACGTCACTTCCTGATCTCGTTCCTCTTGGATTAAAGTAAGTACTTTAAGTAAATACTGTAATGTAAAAAGCATTTTATGAGTCGTTTGCAGATTCCAGTCTTTCGGTGGACATTTACGTTTGCTCCAGTCGGAGCAGTCCGCGTTTAAAGCTCGGTGTGATCCGCTCTCCACTTCCCTCAGCCGAGCCCGGATCAGTGCTGGTCATATGACAGCACGTAAACACACACACACACACACACACACACACTGAGCTGCTGAGCAAACACTGCCGCACCGCCTTTCCACCGTCTGAGCTGGAATTGATCCTGAAGGTAAGAGCAGCTTTATTCGCAGGTGTGGCAAAAAAGTGATCGCCTGCCAAAAAGTGATCGAGTCGACCACTTTATTGGTCTGCAGCTGCTTTTAATCAAACAGTCCTGACGTGCAAACATGCAGAACTTTCTGTTCTGGGTAACAGCAAGTGTATGTCTTTATGAAACTTTAACGTTTAGAGTGTTTAGAGTGCAGTGTAATAAGACATGACACTCGATAATATATAATATAATATAATATAATATAATATAATATAATAAGTCCTTCTGATGTTTATATGTGTTTAATGTCCTTGTTTGGGCCTTTGTTTGAAACAGTGAACTGAACATGATGAATGGGTGGCTTATATGCAAAATAGAGAAATAATCTCTTTTGCAATCATTCTTATGGCTCTGCATTACATTGAATACTAGATTGTGACCAGTCAAATAATTTTTAGCTGTTTGAAAAACAGCTGTTTTTGGCAGACAATGACTTTCTGGCTCTGCTGTGTTACTGCTGCTGAAACTGAACACCAGCATTACATGAACAACCAATGAGAAATATGAAAATCTGCTGCTCTTCCCACAAAAACAATGTGGGCTGCGTGCAGGGAGGAGACCAAAGAGCAAGAAATCAGAAATCCATTGACGGATTAAAAAACAACCTATGACTATCTGATAACTTGACGATTGATTTTTGATTGTGAAAGATGAGGCTAGAAAAGTTGAAAGTTCAATAAATCTCTTATTAATAGACTAGTTGGTGGAGGATGTGCTCATCTTTACTGAAGTGAAAGTCGTATCAGATCTACCTAGTATGAAGTTCTGCATGTAAAAGTATTATCTGCTGTGTACGTAAAGTATCAAAAGTCAGAGTACAGATTACGCAGTGTGTGCTCTCTCAGTTCAGAGTGATGTGTTATAATATAGACTGTATTATTAATTATAGCTAATCATACATTAACATTAAACATTGTAGCTGGTTGACGTTAAAACTACTTTTAGCTACTTTATATCCTGTTGCTTTGAGTCATCTGTATCATATATTCTAAACTGATCACATCTTGTGAGTTAGTCAACAAAGTAGTATAACCATTAACTGTAGCTGTTTAAGAATTGTAGTTGGTAATAAATAGTGCATTTTTCACACTGAAAGGAAGTTAAGGAGAAGAATAAAGAATATTATCAGTATACTGCGAGTGTGCTGGTGCAGTTACCGTTAGTACTGTGTCACCGTTCAGATAGTTTTGGTTTGATTGTTCCGGCTTTTGGACAGTTTTACTTTCTACCACCATCATAATACACTGGTGATAAATGGAATTTAGATACATTTGTAGCTGCTCATTCTTTCAGAAGCAGTGTCACGCCTAGATAATCCTCAGGTCAAACTGTCACCATGTTTCCCTCAAACAGTCAACACATGAGAAGAAGCCTCTCAAGTCAGTGTTTCAGCCAAGATGCAGCCTGAGAAAAATGCATCTTAGTGTTAGAACGAATCAATGATGAGGCAGATTTGGGGCATAGAACACTGGATCTTGTTCAGTTTTTGCTGCTTAGTGTCGCTGTAGGCAGTATAGTCTTATTTCAGGTCTTTCACTCACTCACAAAGCAGTGTCTGAGGTTACCCATGGAAAACAGCTGAGACACCGAGCTGTGAAGAAAATCCTTAAAACAACTGACTCCTTCCTTTTGGGGGTTTGTAAGAAATAAACCTCCAGACAGCGCGGTGAAAGCATCACAGTCCACCATTCATAGAAGACTGAGAGAGCAGAATCACAAAGACTGCACCGCAGCAGCAGCGAGAATCAGAAGGCCAGATAGAAGGTGCAAATAAGCACAGCCATAAGTCAGAAAAGAAGGGATCTACACATGATCCAAAGTGTGCAAGTTCACCCATGAAGATGGTGGAGGTGATGCTTATCTGTCAACACTGGGTTTTGAAAATAAGGGCAGTTTTCCAGCGCTGCGCCTTGGGCCATCCCACCGCCCTTACCAGTGTAAGACAATGAATCCTAAAATCTCGACTAGGCAGCCACTTGCTTTAAAATATTAGAGCAGCACAGACTGAGTAAACTAGTTTTTACATAAAGTGACTACAGTTACAAGTCAGTCTCAATTCATGTGATGTAAGGTGCATTTTTGCAAGCATGTAAAAAGAAAATGGAGAAATGGAATACATCATGCCTTTTCACAAACTGATTTTCATGTTCTTTTTGAAAGGAACAATGTCTGTGGCGAAGCTGGAGGCGTGTCGAGAGCGGATTCGCACAGAACTGGATACCGTAGTGGACTTCTGGCTCAAATACTCTCATGACACTGTACATGGGTACTGGAGTTGCACTTTAATGCTTTTGAAATGAAAGTGCTGTCTGCTGATCATGTTGTTGTGTTGTTTTGTTCGGCTGCAGTGTGCATGTGTTCAGGATACATGTCATGAACTTGAATCTCTCCCTCCTGTTTCAGAGGCTTCTTCAACTGTATTGGAAGAGATGGGAAGATCTATGATGAGCTGAAGTATGTGTGGCTGCAAGGTAGACAGGTAAGTCTCTTAGTGATACTGGCTGTGTAATATGAGTAATCTAGTGTATGAAATGTTGTCACCAGGTGTTATGTGTCTTTCACAGGTATGGATGTATTGTCGCCTGTACCGAACCATGGATCGCTTCCACAAGCCTGAAATCCTTGAAGCAGCAAAAGCTGGTGCGTGTGTATGTAAAGCTTGATTCTGCCAGTTTAACTTGTTGAGTCAGAGCAGGTCCAAGTCCGCTAACAAGAACTGTGTGACAATGTTGAGCCACTCCTCACCCAGATATATCAGTTTCCTTGTGTGCTCCATGAATCCATAACGTTTCATGACCCCCTGACCCTCCATCTCGCATCAACACAAAGCTTAACTTTCCACTTATACACAAGCAAAACAAACACCAGATTCACCGCTGATGCGGAATGTCAGCAGTGTGTTAACATTACTGAAGTGTCAATCTGTTTGAACTTCAAGGTGACAGAGAGGTCCCATCACTGGCTGGAGGTGCGGCACATGTGACACATATACTTACTCACACATACACACTTCCTCCTCAGACTCACTCATTCCCTATTCCACTATGTTGATATGCAAAGGAGGTAATCCCCATTACTCATAATGGTTTGGCAGATTGCCAAGGGTGCACAGTTAGCTCTGCTTTACTCTTACCACACCTAAAGTTTCCTGTTACAGATTCTACTCACCTCGCTGTGTTCACAGGCTTCCCTGATCCAAACAGCGGCAAAGTTCAGTTAGCTGTTAAATAGTATTGTAACCAGGGTGCAGCCAGGTGGCATAATGCTCATGTGATTGAAAATTATATGTTTCAGTGCAGATTAGAAAGTCTGTAAGACGATAATTGAATACTTTGCCTTTATTTCAGAATGTCATGTATTCAGTCAGCCTGATGGGAGGGCCTCCTCAAGGGTGGAGGAGTCGGCCTCTCTTTAGGGCACAGTGAAGGTACCATCTGCTCATTTACACTTCAGTGTTAAAGGTACAGTGTATAAAACATGGCCAAAATGTAAGTGTAAAACATGAAAAAATGAACCTTTATTATCAATAGAATGTGAGGAAGCTCTGACGATTACAAAGATATTTACTGGAGTTAGCACGCTAGCCAGCCACAAAATACCACTTTGTACCTATAGCCCCCTGTAGTTTCAGCTGGGAGATATATGTGAGTTTGCTACATTTCACAGTTTATTTGACCTGTTTCAGTCTAATAAATAAACAAAATAAACTCACAAAATGTCCAAAAAAAGGAAATATTTTCACCTATTTTCATCTATTTTTCTATTATGACGCCAGTGTGGGAATGTCACCACAGACACCAGATTTAAAAGTGTGGTATACTGCAAAATAGTGAGGGATTACCTGGCAGTGATAGGCTTAATCAGCACAGTGCAGTCCCACGCTGCAGTCAGGCAGTTAACATAAAGCATTGCATGCCTGAAAGGAGCTATAGGGAACAGTTCATTGGTTCACAACATACAGTACAGACAGCACGATCTGAGTTATTTGAAGGCTGTCTGTGGAGATAGCACTGAAGTGCACCACAAGGAAAAAAAAGATTTGGAATGTAAAAAAGGGGGAGGTTGTGCAGTGAAAACACTTTACACGAACAGATGTCAGATGTCCATAAAGCTCTAAAAACACCTCAGAAAACACTGCTGGTAAGGACTGTAGAGTGAGGTCTGTGAGGCTACACTTAGGCATAGCGGTGCTTTGAGCAAGATGCTAACATCACCATGCTAACATGCTCTCAGTGGCAATGGTAACATACTGATATTTAGAAGTTAATGCTAGCCATGTTAAATTTGGTCTTGATGGGTCTTGAGAAAGAGTCAACAAAGTAATTAGGAAACATCATATGGGAACCACAAATGTCTTTACCAAGTTTCCCAGTGAACCATTAAACAGATGTAAGATAGATGAGAAATATTTCAGTCTGGACAGACCTACATTACCAACCCGAGAGCAATTTTGATTCAAGTAATTTTGTATATTCATGCTCCCCAGACGATGAACTGTTTAGTTTTGATTTTAGCTAACTTCCACATTATCAGGTGTAAGATGGCAGCCTTTAGCGTTACTTTCATCTTTCATACGTTATTAAATGTTTCTTAACAAATGACCCTTTAGGACCCCAGTAAAATTTTACGTTAACAGTCTGAATGTTCACATGTTGAGCTGGAGCTTAACATGTTTTTGTGACATCAAAGTTTCACTCACCCATAGGTAAATCTTTGTTGCAGATGGTCCAGCACGGTGTTCTTTTGTAGACATAGGTGATTAATGACAGTCACGATAGTGTTTGCTCTGTACTTTCTGCTAATCATCATCAAGGTACAGTAAAGTGCACATGTCGTCACTGTTGGGTGGAAACCTTGGATCTGCAAAATGTCAGCTTTTATAGAAACTAAGAAAAACAGCCATGCTTCTAGCTTGACCGACATTTATTTGTGATGTTAGCTAGAAATATTTTACAGTACAAGGCTAATGACCGTTGGATATGTGCACACAGAAGCATGGCTTCTTTTAAATGATGTCACAACATGAGCTCAACTAAGATTTGGAGTTTTCAGTGACAAGAATAAACTGAAGGAAACGTCCACTGTTTAGCACTTACACCCTTTTTTTTTTTTTTAAATCCATCACTTAGGCCACTTGTGAAGGAGCAGCAAACACTGTTCTAGCTTCATGTCATTACTATTCCAATGGATAGCTGTTCTCCAGAAGCAAAACTGTGCTAGTAATGTGACTTACAGTGTAACAGTCCTGTCATCATGATAAAGTTGTAATGAATAGTTCGAAGTTCCATGTCTGACTGACAGCTCCTTTTAACAGGTAGCTGAAGCCAGGAATGTTATGTATCCATATCTGAAAAGGCCTTTCCACTCATGGTTCCGATGACATGTTTTTAAGCAAATGTTATATTGTTCTGTTTGTATCTTAGGGGGGGCTTTCCTGAGACGGTTTGGTCGTGTCTCCAGTGGCAGCAGTGGCCAGTGGAAGTGTGCCTTCTGCTTAACAAGAGATGGTAAAGCAGTCAAAATTCAGAGGACTATATTCAGTGAGTGTTTCTACATCATGGCCATGGATGAACTGAGCAGGGTCACTGGTGACAAGGACATGCAGGTACAAAGACATTATTAACACCATATTGTTATTGGACATAGGGTAGGAATTGCTGGTTTTTGCTTCACTAGTTTTGGGGACTCAGACCAGGAGATCTCTTTCAGTCTTCCTCTGCAGCCTCTCCATCAACGCAGCAGGCCAACCCACTCTTTAATGTTGATGTTCAGTTTAAAAACTGAATATAAACAGTTTGTGGTAGTGGGTGAGACAAACTCTATTCATATGCCCAGTTCCATAGAACCTAATTATAACAAAGAAAAGTAAAACAAATGACACCCACCATTTTTATATGTTTTGTTTTTGTCTTCTTTTGTCTTTATTTATTCCCAAATCACCTTTATTTACAAGGAATTTTTTTAAACATCGGCTATTGTGACAGAGCTATCAAAATGTCCCAGCTTCCTCTTTGGAAGGAAACACTACAAGAGTGTGCAAACTAAATTGGAAAATGACATGATGGACACTGAGGTAGGCTCACTTGCTTTTGGGACAGCACATCTGCCAAAATGTTATTCTTTCCCACCACATTCTGTAAACCCAGACTGTATGGCTGTAAATCCAATGCCCACCTGAACACTCAGCTTGGACTTATTGAACTTGGCTTAGAAATCCAGTGGATTGTTGTCCATGTATACCACTACCTCTCAACCTGAGACACACACATACAGTTCAGCTTGACCACCAAGACAAACTCAAAGCTTCCTTCTTCATCCTTGAATAAGTCTTCTTATGTTTGTTTAGCTTCTCAGATAGATCAAATCTCAATAAGCTACTGGTCTGTCCTGTCCGGCTGGATGTACTTCCACTCCAGTGTCGCAGCTTCCACCACAAGCTTGAGGTGGTGCATGAGAACTGGGAGAAAGCAACACAGTGTCACATGGCAAAGTGGTTTTTGCCCCTCTAAAAGCATGCTTATAGGCTTCTGTTCAAACATACTTGGCAGCTTTCTTAAGGTTAGCCAATGAGTCACCAACCACAGCAAAGATAGGTACAAATCCTCCAGAGAATGGCTTCCACTTTTTCACAATGAGGCATCACTCATCATTCTTCTCGTAATCTCTGAGAGAGGTGAAGGTGCTCTTCGCATGAGCAACTGTACAGGACCATATCATCAATATAGGTAACCACTGTTCTCAACCCACATGTGATGGTATTCATCTGCCACTGAAAGGTAGCAGTTGCATTTCTCATGCTCAGTGGAAGAACATTTCAAACATACAGGCCATCAGATGTCACAAAGGCTGAAATCTCCTTGGCTCGTAGGCTCAGAAGCATCTACCAGTACCAACTTAGACACAACCTCAGCTCTCCCAACCCTGTCTCTGTAGTTTTCCAATCTGGGGATTGGGAAAGCATCAGCTTTAGCTTAATGATTCACTTTTCTGTTGTCAATACAATGTCTTGATGTATAATCTGATTATGAGACAAGCACCACTGAAGAGCTCCCCTTACTTTGTCTATATAAACGTTGCAATTTAGCAGGTGATAGCCTGTCTAAGAGGGACAGATTCACACTGGGACTGTTGTGCTGTGACACACTGTAGATGTTACATGTACTGGCTTTGTGCTACTTTTATGCTGATTATGCAAGAGGATGTTGAAATTCACCAAGCTATGTGAAAAACTATTCTTTTTCACATTGTGAAATGTCTGTCCCTGTTGGGCATAACTGGTGCCAATTTAAAGTCAGAGTCTAATGCCATGCAAGCAGCTCTGTGAGGCTGTATGTAAGCAGAGCAGTGCTGTAAGCTAAATGTTAACATCAACATACTCATAATGAAAACGCTAACGTGTTGATGTCAGCAGGTAATGTGTACATGGTCACCATCTCAGTTTAGTGTGTTGGAAGACTAGCATTTGCTAATTAGCATTAAACACAAGCTGAGGTTGATGGGAATGTTCATTAGTTTTACAGATATTTTGTCATTAGCCAAATTATTAGACAAATATAAAACCTGCTAGTGGTGGTGAAGGAAAACTCAGGGGATCGCAAGTTATTAGGGTTCATCTGCTTGGCACCATTTATATCTGTAGCAAATGTTTGCTAAAGCTTATAGCAGATGTTCATTTGCTTGTGACCTGATGGTGTTACTAGATGAAAAGGCAGGAGATCATTGAGTCAATGGCACTCTTCCTCTGGGGAACATGAATGCCTGTACCAAATTTCATGGCTGTCATGAAAGATTAGAGGCAGGCCTTTATCGGTACTGCACAGTTACACTGAATATAAATGTCTTTAGTATGGTATTTCATTCTAGATGAATGTTGCAATACAGAGTCAGCACCAGTTTGTTTAAAAAAATCATGCTGTATGTGATCTTGAAGCCCAGTGTGAATTATGAGGGAGTTATGGGTTTATATGTTGCTTTTCCAGCTCTGCCAGTTGTTATGTGGACACACTGTACACAGTTCACCAGTGATTCACCTTACTTGAGGTTGAGTAATGCAAAACTTTTTCTGGGTAAACATGCCTGAACTTGCTTGACCCCTATACAAATGTCCTCCCATTCCCATTTTATCACATCATCTGTCTGATAGGCTGGGCTCTGCTCTTTTGTATTGCTAGCTGGAGGCTGAACAGATGATGGAGCAGCTGATCTACTGGGTTCAGGTGGACTCGTCAGGCCTGGGCAGGCCCCAGCTTCCTGGAGATCTTCCCACCAACAGCATGGCAGTTCCCATGATGCTGTTGTGTCTGGTGCAACAGCTAACTGAAGGCCGAGGGCAGGACGTGGTCCAGAAATATAGAGAGTTGGGCAGCTGGTGTGTACAGCAGATTCTACAACATATCCAGGTATGGACACATATAACACGACTGACGTAGTTACTCACAGGACTGTTTGGTGAACTAATGTATGTGGGAACATGGGAACATGCTATCACAATAACTTTTCAAGCCAACAGCATGGAAGTACTGCACTATGCTCTGCTCGGGAGAAACAAGGAGAGCAAGCTCATTGTGCAAGCTATAAAGTCTTATTTTTGGCAAGGCAACTGCATTGAAACACAGCAAAACAAACATTTCACCTTTCAAAGCACCTTGATCTATCTTATAGCTTTCCCCAGTATCATGCTACACTGACATGGAAGTTGATGGAAATTGTCCACTTATTCTTGAAAGAAAATAACACTTTATTATTTGTTTAGCACAACATACTTATGTTGTAGGACTGGGTTTTTAGTAATTTGTATTATTACCATTGTCAGTGTCCTTTTGAATGAGGTTTTACTACCTCTAGAACAGAAGCCAGAAGTTAAAGTTTCACTCTGGCTCAGTACTTGAAAATTGTCCAATAAGTGCAAGCTCTTTACTATGATGAATGTAAAACTTCCTGTTTCTTCTCTTGTAACTTGACACAGAGAGACGGCACAGCTATCTTAGAGAATGTGTCACTGGAGGGAGCAGAGCTGCCGGGTTGCCAGGGCCGACTGCAGAACCCAGGTAAACTGCCTGCTGACTACAGCACAGTGAGCGCATGGGGAAGCTTGGATTGAGCTCTTTTTCCGGTTCTTTGTTGCCTACCTCAACATTTTCCATTTGACTTTGGTCTTCCCCACATGCTAACTCATGCTGACTCAGGCCATGCCCTGGAAGCAGGCTGGTTCCTGCTTCAGGTCAGTGCAGAGCGGGGAGATGAGGAGCTCCAGAGGACTGCCATTGACAAGTTTGTGGAGCTCCCTTTTCAGTACGGCTGGGATAAAGAGCAGGATGGCCTCTTCTACTTCCTGGATGTGGATGGTCACTGCCCCACACAGGTGAATCAGTCATATGTGCACACATTGGTGTTTTCCTTGAGGCAGTGGATGCTGTTGCATTTTGATTGTAATGGTAGATATTGTGTGTATTTGGTTTATCACTAAGTTTTGTACAATTATCAGATCAGGCTGTCTCATCCTGCCTGTGTTTGTTTGAGCAGTTGGAGTGGAGTATGAAGCTGTGGTGGCCTCACTGTGAGGCTCTCATTGCTTTCCTGATGGCCTACAGTCAAACCAAGAGGCCAGAACAGCTGGAGAGATTCTTTCAAATTTATGAATACATCTTTAGTCATGTGAGTTTACTCTGCAGTGCCAACAAGGCACATTTTTCATTGCTTATTTTAAGGAATCATTCAGTATTTTGGGAAGTACATGTATTCTCTTTCTTTTCGTGGTAAACCTAATTTAGCGTAATGACTGGACGTGATGGGAAAACAGTTAGCCTGGCCATAGTTAAAAAATACACCCACCAACACCTTTGATTAACATATTGTGCCTTGTTTGTTTAATCCAAACACAAACAAAAATGTAAAAAACACAATGTGTGGGTTTAGAAAAAAGTTCCAGCGCATACCGTAACCCTAAAACCACAAATGTGTTTGTGATTGATTTGTTTGAGATTAAACAAACAGGATTCATCTGCTAGTTTCAGGCTGAGAATTAACTATTCCTTTAACCATCCACAGATGTACAAACCAGCTGATTACAAGACATTCAAAGATCACATATACTGTACTTTCTGTAGATGACTCACAGGAGATGGAATCTTGAAAGCTTGCTAAATATTGGTTTTGTGAATATGCAGAATATATCTGTGTATTTCAGTGCACTGTAGGCCTAATATACTGTGCATGTGACTCTGCAGTTTCCTGATGCTAAGAGTGGCGAGTGGTTTGGCTATTTGACACAAGATGGGAAAGTAGCACTGGATTTTAAAGGAGGCCCCTTTAAAGGTAAGACCGTGATTGAGATGCAGAATTGACTGAATGCTAAAACAACAGAAGAACAAATTACCACAAAGTCGTTGCCTCACAGTGAGCATAGAGCCTTTGGGTCCCCCAAGGGTGTGGGGCCCCGGGCAGTTTCCTGCTTTGCTGGTCGGTGGGATAATTGTTTCTCTTCTCCTCTGCAGGGTTCTTCCATGTGCCTCGCTGCCTGTACATGTGTGAGCGTATGCTGGATAATCTGCTGGCAAACAAGGACTAAACATTCTAATCTGAATGTTATAGTAATGGAATTGAATCTGATTTGTGGGTCTGTTCATTAAAGAAATTCAAAATAATCAGGTTATAAAGCGAAATCGCACACATTCTCACATATGCATTGCTGTAAAGTTACCTGTGCCATCACATGACATACATCCAGTCACTAAATCATGTTTTTCATACTTTGCATCCACCTGATGTTCGGGGTGGGCCATAAGGGAATTTCTCTCATTTTTTTATGGTGATGTATTATATCATGGTATTTCAAAAGTAAAAGGGATTCCACTCAACTCTACCTCTTTTCACTCTATTAACAATGTAAGGCAACTCATCTTAGGAAAGAAAAAATTATTTCAAAAAACGGATGTGCAGGCCAACGCAAGTACAACAGTCAGTGTACCACGAGCATGTCTATCAAGTGCATTTACATTCAGGAGTAACATACACACATATCCACACAGCACACACCAGAGGGGTTTTCCTCTTACAACAAACCCATCGGAGTCTCTGTTACATTATGAAGTGTGGAGACAACATTAGCTCTGTCTATGTGAGAAAACACACAAATAAAATGTGTATAAACAGTTTCCCACATCCATCCTACTGCGCTGGCTATTTAATTGGTTTCAAATGAGGTTTAATGATCACAGCTTCTCTTCACTGTCCTTCAGTATTAAATATGCCAACATTGCTCCAGCATGTGGGTCTGCTGTAGATGCTACTAGCCACATTAGTTACTTTCATTATCACTAGCCACACTACCTGTATACTACCACAGCCACAGTAAAGCAGATTATGTTTGATATTCTAAAACTTTCATCACATTAATGATGGTATTGAAAAATCCATCTCTTGGCAGAATGTAACACTGGTGATGGTGACGAAACTGGTGTACCACCCACCCCTACCTGACGTCTTGTTAATGAGAAGATATCCTACCATCCATCCTATCATCCATTCATTCATAGAGTTCACATTATTAACCATCTTCCCATAATGAATTGTGTTATCTGTTCAGTTACTGAACTCTCCACATTACAGGAAATAGAAATCCAGAATACTGAATATGACAGTCTTGCATCAGGGCTAACAGTCGGACATTTACACTCACACTGACACCTGTTGGCAATTTAGATTTCACACTTTACCTGGCTGGATGTCTGTGGATGCAGGCACAGGGAGAACCTATAAACCCTGCCTCATCATAAAAAGACATTAACACAAAAAACTAATATTTTATGTTAGGATTTGCATTCTGCATGCACACTGAACTTGTGAGCCAGATGTTTTAACAGCATATATCCTTACATCCTATTCATTCCAGTTTAGCTTAGTTTAGCAGAGTAGCTAAAGCAGCATACTAATTAGTGCTCTAACATACTGGTGAACAATAATGTATGTTACAGATCAATTCAAGCTACAGTATCACTTCTTCTTTTTGCCCTACCTGTCTTATGACTTCCATAGTGGATTTACCAACTTTTGTTACTGTTTGTGGACTGGTACCTTTGCCTTAATCCTATACTATCCTATATATAATCCTATAACTCTAAACCTATCTGGTTCTGACAGTAGTATAGCCCAATTCCTTCATGAAGCTTTGATTGTGGACTTTCTTTTCTAGTGAGTGACTGCTCTCTCACCTGGCTAGCTTAGCTAGTGCTAGGATCATTTTTCGTCTGGTTTGCTTATTGCTATTGCTACTTGGGCTCTGAAATAGCCAAACATCCTCATGGCTCTGTGGACACTGCCTGCTGGCACACTCACACTTCCAAGATGACAGGCTGCTTGGGGAGGATCTCAATCTTTCCTTTGCAACTGCTCAAGCCTAACACCTCTACACACTGGGCTCCTCCTGCAGCAGCAACAGAGGCACCAACCATTCATTGAGTGCTCAGCCTCTGTTGCACCCAACAATGTCACTCTTCCCTGGTCTGGTTCTGCCACCACTGGAGGAGATCCAATCCTTTCAGTGATGTCCTGGCTTTGGGTGACAACACGTGGCCCCTTGAGGATAAACCCAAGTCTCAAGCCTGCTCCACTCCCTGCAACTTGGAGATGTGGGTCCTGGTCAGTGGCAAGGGTTGTCCTAAACACTCCCTCCTACTATTTTCGTTGGAACCTCTTCAGCTGAATAATAAATTCCAAGGACAACAGGGATGGACTGCACTCTCCAATTTGGCTCAGCTCCTTCAACTAGAGCGCTGCTCTGTCTGCACTGCCCGGCTGCCACTCATTTGAACCATCTGGAGGAGTCTGTGCTCGACTTGGCTCCTGCTGTTTGTCAGGACTCCACTGCTGCTGCTCTGCCTGGTTGCCTGCCTTCTGCTATCACCTCGGCTTCCTATAGTGCTTATAGTTGGTACATTTATGGTCCAGCATGTAGTGGTACCTGAAGAAAGAATGTAGACATGTACAAAGAATTACAGTACTCCCCAAATTTAAACCTGGTGGTCAAATCTTCAGCTATCCAAGTGCCTGCATGAAATACATTACACCCACCAATAGTTTTGGGGTCAGTATCTTGCCCAAGGATACTTTGGCATGTGGACTGCTGAGACCAGGGATCCAACCGCTGACCTCCTAATTGGCAGACGACCGCTCTACCTCCTGAGGCACAGCCACTCCCTGCCCTTTGTTTTGATGAAGTTCAGTTGCTTATACAAGCACCACGTGTGTAGGGCTACTGCAGGAACAGATATATCCCCCTTATTGACGATTTTGCTGCCTTTTAAACAGGACTAGATGGCCTCCACCCCTCCCAGAAAGGTTCACGCCCCTTATCAACCAATGTTGAATTGGCTTTGCACTCCTGTTCCGTTTTTACACCCTCACCTCACTGTATCTCCTTGACTTCATGCAGTATTCCTGTTATGATGATGCCTAGATGTTATAACCACTACCCTATACATTCTGTGTTTTCAACAGCTGGTCAGGGAATCTGATCAATCTGCTGTAGTAATTTCAGTCCACTTAAGACTGTTTGTTACAGCCATTTTTTCTCTTGTGTTATTTTCTATGTGTGCTATCTTTGGTATTTACCCCTATTGCCCAGTAGGTGGTATGTGAAGTATGTTCAAATGTTCAAATTGATGATGCACTAATCACACTCAGGTGTGTTGGTAGCCGGTAGAGGCAAACAGTTTTTTGATCGTCATCTGTATTAGCATCATCTGTGTTAGCGTCGTCATCTTAATAGTGTTGGTTTAATGCAAGTTATTACGTGTATAAGTGCATTTTCGTCTTCTGCAAACGGCTCTTTAGCGTATAAATAAATACACTTTAAGTATGGCTGTACACACATTTGGAGTGTGAATTATTCACTTTACATGCTGCAAAAGGAGACACGTCAATTCGGCAGGTACCGGTATATCAGCCCCTCAGTGGCTTGTAGGTTTCATGTTTTTGTCACTACACTAAAATCTGGGGAGTGCAGTCTGGCTTTCATTACATGTACAGTACTGAGACACAGTCTTTTACTGACAGTAACCATTATGCTTGTAGAAAAAGGTGAATACTCCATTCTCATCCCAATAGATTTGACTGCTGCCTTTGACACCACTGATCATTCCATTTTACTTGATAAGTCGTGCAACTGTGCTTTGGAACAGCTTTAAAATTGTTTCATTCCTATTTGATAAAACAACAATTACGTGTCCTCCTCAACTCCCCTGCTGTACTGTCCCCCAGGGCTCAGTCCTTGGACTAATCCTTCTTTCACCGTACATGCTTCCTCTGGGTCTCTCTGGGTCTTCAGCCCCTATCAGGACGTGTCATATCACTGTTATGCTGATGATACACACATCTATTTCTCAGCTTAACCCAATAACTTGAATGAACTGTCCTCCCTAAATCCTGGCAAAACAGATTTTTTTTTAACTGGTCCTGATAACTTTTCCTCTGCAGTTGATCAGTGTAATGGTCCATTTCACTCAAATATCAAATCTACTGCTAAAAATCTTGGTATTATTTTTGGTCAGTATATGACTTTTGACCAACATTTTACTAAATTTGTTCAGTCAGCTTTTCTTCAGCTAAAAAAATTTGCAAAAAATCAGATGTGTGTTGTTTCTACAGATCTTGAACTATACTAATATGAATTCACACTTTCATTTTCTCCCACCTGGATTACCGTAATTCTTCCTACGTGATCCACTTCTTGGCCCCTCCATTCTCTGCCTTTTATTCATCCCCTGCTCTAACTGCATAACAAAAGGTGATTGTGCTTTTGCTGTTTTAGCCCCCAAACCTCATCTTCCCCCATCTTTCAGATTTGCTGAATCTTTGGACCATTTCAAGTGGTTTCTAAAAACTCATTTTATAGGCAAGTCCTTTTATAGATCTCCATTCTGGGATTTTTCTTTTTCTTGGGGTTTTTATTGTCTGCTCTGTTGCTTTGTGCTGTGTTTTATATTGTATTATATTTTTAACATCTGTGTCCATTCATTTATATTTTTTTGGTGTGTGGAAAGCACTTTGCAACTGTGTTTTAAGTGCTATAGAAATAAAGTTCTACTTAGTGACTTACTAGTGACATGCTTGGCATCTGTTAACTAACAGGCTAGTAAATAAATTGTATATTAAAATACTATCTGATGTAATCTGATGATTACAAATGAATTCAAAACATTCAATATATGCATGTATTGAATTCATTTGTAATTTGACAGGTAATGACACTGAAGTTTAAATTGTGACAGGTGATTGAAAGACTTTTTGTGAAGCCGGTGCTTTTTTGGCAACATGGTGTCAGAACCTCACAAAACAAGCCAAACAGTCCACATTTTTACATCACTTAAGTAAACCTAACTGTTGCTTATTTACGCATCCAACAGATATGGAGCAGCATTTATTTGATGTCATATTTATGACCACCTGATCTCCATCAACTCCTGAGAAAATATCTGGCTCCTTAGTTACTAAATGTTCCACTATGTTCAGCAGCTACTCTCTAACTGTGTCTGACAGCTCTTTGGTGCTGAGCAGATAGTATACAGTGGGTTGATCAGAGCCTTTTACTGAAAACAGCTGCTGGAATCAAGGGTGATGAACCAAAACAGTAAAGCTGCAGGATGTAAAACCAAAGCAATGAGCTGAAAGACACTGAAAACAGCAAAGCTAGTGATAATTTTCTGTGGGTGTGTCACTACCATGAACACCTTTCCTATTACATTAAAAAAAAAAACATTTGCGTAATTGAGCTTTAAAATCTATGCATATATTATGGAATGTGGTAAATCACGTTTTTCTTGGGGTTACAAGAATTCGTCAGTGACTCCAGAATTATAAGTGCAACAGTTAAAGATCATTCCCTGTGTGACTGGAGTTTTTTGTGGGGATCTACAGTTTCCCCTCCTTTTCCTATTGTGTCTGTTGTGCTCAATGTTTCAGTGCAGTGCTTGGCTGACAGGTTTGAGCTGGTCTCTCCTCTCCTGAGCACAACCACTCACAATCAGACAATCAAGACTCACCTGCTGCCACAATATATAAGTGTTGGTGTTTCTGCCCAGTATTGGAATTAGAGAGTCTTTAGGTCAGTGGATAAAAAAATACCTGAGGAGGGTGCAGAGGGAACTGCAAAGGGAGATAAGAGGCAAAGACAGCTTGAGGAGGAAGCTGGAAGAGTGCTTTTAGGGGAACAACACCAGAGAAGTTTGGAGAGGCCTGAAAACCATCTCAGGCGACAGCAGTGACAGTGGGAGGGGCCCTGAATCTGGAGACCTGGAATGGGCAAATGAACTGAATCTGTTTTTCTACAGATTTCCTTTCACTGAGTGTGTCTGCATTGATGAAACTTTAAGAACTGATGGAAGGGCTGGGCCTGCGGTTTACTTTGATTCAACATAAGAAGTGTCATGCAGCCATTAAAGAGCATTAGATCAGATTCAGGTCAAAAGCTCAGTTCTTGGGTTCAGACACCCTCGTGTTAGACCAGGTGAGCCTTGGTTTGGGTAGGCTACATTAAGTTTGACCTGATTAGTTAAGGTTATGTTAAATTAGGTTAGGTCAGGTTAGGTAAATCTTGTTTTGATGAGATAAGGTACATTAAATCATTTCATTCAAATTGTTTCAATTATGAATTTTAACAGTCCACTGAAAATACATAGTTTGTCTGTGATAAAGTTGTAATCTTAAATTGCCCCTGACTTCTTCACAGAGCACCAACCTACAGGAAGTGGAGACGAGCTACCTATGTCTGACCTGACAATAACAGGAGACTAAGAACTGCAATCTG
Source organism: Chaetodon auriga (assembly GCF_051107435.1). NCBI lineage: Eukaryota > Metazoa > Chordata > Actinopteri > Chaetodontiformes > Chaetodontidae > Chaetodon > Chaetodon auriga. The sequence goes on from NC_135083.1 coordinate 25,775,981, forward strand.
GAAAAGTAAATCACATCAAATATTGTCACTGATATGCTCACATCTACAGGTTGTTGCTGGTAATTCCTTTCCTACATTTTCCTCAATGTAATTAACCAAGAAAGGGCCTTTCTGACATTGAAAATCTCTTTTCACAGGAGTGTCCTGGCCAGTGCACCACATAGAGGATAAAACCTTGAGATTTCAAAACATAACACAGACTTAAAATGAAGGTATTAGATGTCTGATCATTTCCAATATTTTGCCTTTGGTTAAAGATTTTAAACATCTTTTTTATTTTGTTTTGTTTTTATTGACATGTTTACAAGTGAACCTGGGTGGGCAGCAGGGCTCTGCTGTCCTATCATTTTCTCCCCTCATCCTGTCTTCAGCCTCTCACCTTCTCTGATCCTCTGATCTCAATATGCCCAGACTGTATGGACTGTTTACTAGCTAATGTATGGAATGTATGCAGGCTAGCTATCACTCTGACAGGAATTTATAATGACATTGAGGTGATTTAGTTGTCGATTTCAGGGGGGATTAAGGGGGGAGGCCATCCCCCCGTGAGCTAAATGAGCAAACTGCACCCCCCTCTCCATCTCATAGCAGCAGAGAGTGCAGGGGCAGAGGTGTTTAGTTGAAATTTGTGCAAATTAGAATATATGGCACCACAGCTCTGTAATATCAGTACCCTAACTGTGCAATGTACTGATTGGTGTTGTCCATGGTGTCCCTCTTATTCTCTCTCATGCTCCAACTGGCCAATTCCCCCTGTCAAAAATGAACAAATGACTGACTGACAGTAATATCCATAAAATTGTCATTTTCACACCTATATATATACAGCTGCCCTGCTCCACTCTGCCTCTACACTGCTGCATATGTGTGGATTGAAATACAGACATTTTGACACGTGCTTCATAATCTCGCACTTCAGACGTCCGCACATGGAAAGTGTGAACTGAAAATGCGAATACAACAATGTCATTTTTGTCTGTATCAGTGTTTCCAGGGGAAAAAGTAACAAATTTACGAAACCACTTTTTACAGAACGGAAACAGAACATGTAATGTTTAGGCGGATGTTAGAGGGGGAAAAGAGCGTTCACAACATCAATGGTTCTAGAGCTACCGGGGTTTGGTAACACTACTGTATGCATATCGTATGGCGTTCAGTGGAAATAGACGTCGGAAAAAATGACCATTATGCTGAGCCAAAACAAACAGTTTGTGTTTAAATGCGTACTGATTGGCGATCTTAACGTCAAAACAAAACAGAAATTGATTTGCTACGTTGAATGCAGCCTCTGTAACAGACCGGAAGTTTGCTGTAACAGATGCGATGCAGGAACGGAAGCCGAGAGGTGAAACGCTAGAAGAGAAATGTAGAGTGAAAAATGGATTCATACGACTAAAACAGTATTTTCTTGTGTTTTTCCTGTGTTAGTTGATGAATGACCATGGCGGGGCACCCCCCTTATACTTCAAGGACGGAAGTAACGTCGAAAATAACTCGCGTATTTTCACGTACCAGTAACGTTAACTCTTCATTACCATGGCTTAATGTAAACACAGTTAACATTAGCGCGTTCCAGGATTTTTTTTCCCGTGTTTCATTGAAGTTGCTGTCTTCGTTACACTGAACTGCTGTTTATTAACATTACCAGCCAAGTTTCACGTGTTTTCCGGAGCGATGTATCCGGTGATGAAAGAAATGGATGCGGTCCACAGGTACAGTAACACGGAAGTTAAATTACACGTTACACTCCAAAATTAAAACTAAGCCGTTAGGAAACAGGTCTGGTAGAAGGCACCATTCATAGTCATAGTTATTGTTAAGAGTTGGAAACTTTCAGTGTTTTTCCTGATCCAAATTCAGTAAAGTAACCGTGAGTCAGGACAGCATCATGAATAACACACATAGTTATTGTCGGGCTGTGGTGTCAAACTAGCTCAAATCTCTTCTATAATCATGGTTCACAATAAAACAGTCCTGAAGACATGGCTAAGAGTAGAAAATCAGCAGCTACCATAAACTGATTGCAATACAATGCTCCTGATGACAAGTTATGTGTTTAAAGGAGTTGTTCATCATTTTGGAAATTATGCTTATTCGAGTTGGAGGTTAGGACAGCTCAGCTCAGCAGGTTAGCTTCATGCTAAACAAGCCTGCCCATAGTCAGACTCCTGCTCTGTGAGTTTCAGAGCAGACATTTAGGCTCCTCATAGAAGGACAAGAACAGCTGTTACTAACGATCATCATCAAGGTCTCTGTTGTAGCGGATGGGGCACTTGAAGCAGTTCAGCATATTTGATTAAGCTGATGGTTATTCCAGATTTGGGGTTGTAGCCACATGGTTGAATGTATTTATTATAAGTGGCTTTGGATAAAAGCATCAACTAATTGATTATGTAATGACAGTGTGACAGTGAGTCAACATGCACAACACCAGGACCCTGAAACAGGCTGTGCATTCATTTTATTTACACCTGTGTTTTTCCTACTGTGGCATATCAGAATGTGTTCAGTGAAATGGGCCCGTTGATATCAAATTTCTGAAAAAAAAAAAAAAGACAAACAAGCTTCTTTCTAAACTGCAGAACTGTTCCTGTAAAACCTGTTGTAAAAGATCTAGATCTGTATTGTTTGGGAATGTTTCCATTTGACATGTTAATTGGCAAATTTTTCGTCAATTTGGACAGAAGAGTCTGCCAAATGAATTCATATAAATGCAACATGTAAATATCACTAAATCTAGGCTTTTTGATCTTTATCGTTCATGACTAAAATGTGTTGTTTTTTCTCACAGTGGGACCGGTGTCTTCTACCAGGCAATGCCTGCTGTTGGAGCCGATGGCAAGAACATCATGAAACTGATTCCTGTACAAATGGTCAATGGACAGTTTGTCCAAACTCAGACCAGCAAACCTAAAACGGATCCTAAACAACAGAACACTGTAACCATAAATATTGGCTCAGCACCTGTTCAGATGGGGAAAACGGCAACTTTGAATCCTTCTGCCACTCAGCAGGTTGTCATGAAGCAGGTTTCCCTTGTGAATGCCTTGCCTAATCGGGCGGGCTTGGATCTTCAGAATTCATTAAGCAAGCGTCCACTACTGCAGCAGGCTGTAAATTTAATGGCCAAAATACCTCCGAAGGCAACACCTGCAACAAACCATGAGAAATCAGGAAGACTTCCAAGGCAGCTGCCAGTGACAGTGAAATCTCCAGCACTCCCGAGAGGACAGTACCTTCAGATTCCCCCGAATGCACAAGTCCGAACAGTCCCAGCATCTGAACTCCCTCCGGGTATCAAGAAACAGATTTTCACCACATCAGCCAACTCCCCTCCAGGCTCAGGCGTAGCCAGCGTGGTCTATGTGTCACCTATCACGACCGTGAATCAAGGCATCACTCCACCAAGTGATTCTGCACTTCCCTCGCTCAAGCTGCTTTCCAAGACATCAAATACAACTTCATGCGGGTTCCCATCAGAAGGATTAAAACCACATTTAAAATTGATTCCAAAGGTTTCACAAAGGCCCAACAGCCCCATAAAGTGGACCATTGAAGAAGAGTACAGCACTATGGCTCCAAGTCTTGATCCTCTTAATTCCCCCTCTGTTACATCAGAGATTCTTCGAACTGTGTCAGAGAGAGAAAATGCTGGCAAGCATTGTAATGTCATTACAAAACCAGTTTCTCAGTTGAGTGAGGGCAAAAGCGAACAAGGACAGGAAAATGCCTTGGTCATGTGCAACGGGAAGGTGTTTTTTGTGGCCAAAAAGTGCAGCCTGTCAACTAAAATGGGAAACTCGCCAAGAGCAGCAACAAAAAGTTATGAATTCAACAAAGTAATGGTGCCCTCATCCCAACAAGCACATAAGTCTGAAATACGGCCGGACCTCAGAATTATCACTGCAGATGAGTCAAACGAAGTGATTGACCTTTGTGATGATGATGCTCAGGAGGACTTGTCCCAGCAAGCAGCATCAGTCAATATGTCAGCGGTCACTCATCTGGATGAAGACAACGTAATATTTGTGTCATATATTCCACCTAAATCTGAGCCTGGGTCAGGACAGGATTCGATACTAAAAAGACAAAAGGCACCCGTGAATGAAACAGACCAGATGTGCACAAGCAGCTCAAACAGTGTGACAAAACAAAAGAGCCTCGATGGTGCAAGTGTTGGTGATGACAGAGATGAAATCGCTCCTCTTCGAGGTAAAAAACCAGGCCAGACCATGTTAGTCAGCACAGTCCAAAATCTCACACGTGTCTGTGGTTCAGCAGTGATGAACAGTCAGCAGGGCACCTCTACCCAACAGCCAGAGAGCATGCAAGTTTCTGTTCCTGAAACAGACCGCAGCACCTCTGCCAGCAGCGGTGGAACATGCTGTCGAATAGAGGACGCCCACAAAATGGAGGTGAGCTCACTTCTATGCTTCATTACCTTGGAATACTTTTCAGTGTTCTCGATAGAAATTTGTTCAAGCAGGGAATCATGTCGCAATAGGACATTAAAATATAGCAAGTGTAGCTTTCACTGCATATCATCACACAAGATCTTTACATCTGTACACACTAAATTTTATGATCTCAACAGGTAAAAGTCTGATTTCCCAAAGGCATGGAAACAATACACTTCCATTCTGCCAATACTTGCTGTGTTTCACAAATTCATGCATGCGTCTTCTGTTCAGGTGCAGTCTCATCAGCCGACTCTGATGGACTCGCAGGTCAGAGTTGATGTGCTCAGTCAGCCAGCAGAAACACTGATGCACTGTGTTTGGAAATGGAGAAGTGGTCGTTTAGTGTGTTATCACACTAACACACTGCTAAGAGTCTGCAATTGCTCTGATCAATAATTATTTATTACTCACATTGGACATGTGACATCAGGTCCTTCGAGTGCAGGGAAATTTCAGCGACTGGAAGTGTAATGTGACTGACCACTGAAAGCGCTTTACAACGCACGCCACATTTACCCATGCTCACACACGCACACACACCCACAGACCGACAGCACATCGAGAGCAATTTAAGGTTCAGCATCTTGGCCAAAGACACTTCAACACTGACTGGAGCTCCTCCAAGATGTTAAGCATGTTAATTTGTTAGATTCCATCATGAACCTGTTGAATGAAGCCTGCACTCTGAATATAAGGACTAATTTGTTGCTAAATGTGCTCATGCATTGAACTAGACCTATAAATTGCCCGAGCTTGTCATATTGGCTGATATTAACTTAATGCACATATATTGATACTGTTTGCAGAAATAACAAAAGATTGCAGAACAGAAATGCCACACTAGGTTTGAGTTCATTTAGTAACAGTGTCACTGTTACACACACCACCACCAGCCTCAGCTGCATTTTGTCAGTGCTAATTAGTAAATGTCTCATTAAACGGTGGTGGTGAACATGGTTACCATTACCTGCTAAACATCAGCATTTTAACGTTGTTATTTTGAGTTTGTTAGCATGCTGACAGTGGCATTTAGCTCAAAGCGCTACTTTGCCAGAGCTGCGAGCATGGCTGCAGATTCATACTCTTGTTTCTACATTGTTTGTATTTTAAAATGCGTTATTTTTCCTGCTTGCAGAGCTCTACGAATCCTGCAACACGTTGGACATCTTCACCGGCACCAAAATCCTGTGAAAGGGCCGACCACATGCTGAGACAGATGTTTCAGATAACAGCTGATGTGAAAATTTGCCTGCAGAGGATTGATGAAGGCCCAGCAGGCTCTGTCCTTGAAAAGCTTCTCCAGAGCGAGTCCATAAGGTCAGTGGAGGATCATCGGAAACGAAACGGCGCCTTGCAAGAGAAAGACTTTTTTATACAGGACCATTACCGTCCTCCAGAACCTGACAGCGACAGTGGCCTCAGCACTGTCAAACGAGTGAAAGTACTGACCGAACAGGAACTGTCAGCAGACCACACCACTCTAAGCTCTCACACACATACTGGACCACTCAAATGTTCACACTTCAAACTGAACACAAGACCTGTCTCTGCTTTGAAGTGCAATTCAGGTCAAAGCTCACTCAGGGGAACATCATGTGATGTTGAAGCTGAGCCAGTGATTGGCTATGTGGAACCCATAGATGAGGATATCCTCAGCACAGATGAAAATGGCATCCCCAACTCACAGGACACAGATCCCCTGACACAGACTCTCACTTTTGTGGATCTGAATACGAACACAAGGAGGGTGGGGAGAACAAGAAAACGCACAATTTGTCCATGTTGCATCCCTGGTGCTCAAGCTTCTGCAGTGAAGTCCAGTGCAAGATCAGTAGAGCCAGAGAAGTGGGCATGGATGACAGAGCAGACGAGTAAAAAAGCTGGAAGGACGAAGGCTGTGAGAAAAGACGTGAAAACCTCTGGAAGGATCAGCTGTTTAACAGCCAAGAACAAGCAGCACTGTAGGACTTATGAGGTTCCAGCCAGTGACAGTTTAACCACTTCATCCATGGACTCTGATGAACTAAAACGACACGAGGAGATCATAAGACTCAAAGAGCTTCTGAGAGAGAAAGAAGCAGCTTTAGAACTGATGAGAAACAGCATGAGCTGATTTCTTGTAAACTTAATGGATTTATTTTAGTGTATAAACTGTTATTGCTACTACTATTTTTTTTGTTGGAATTAACAAAGATTAACACAAGTATCATATAACTTCAGCACAGTGGATGTTGGAATATGATAGCCAATAGCAGCACTTCTCAAAGTCCAGAACTCGGTGCGGAAGAGAAGCTGTTCCAGAACCAGCCCGTATCGTCAGCCGGTGCCCTGTGGGTCACATCCAGCTTGACAGACGTCCCACCCAGACCACAGAAGACACAGAAGTTCAGAAAATGTGCACATCTAATGTTACTCACCAGTTAATTCATAGTTCACCTGCTCAACAGAAACAGAGAATCACAGAGCTTGTCTATTAGATGCAAGAGGCGTCACTTTTGTTTTAGTTGACCAACTGTATTGAGTCTCAAACGGAGTATTTTTGTTTGCTTCCTGTTTTGTTAATTAATTGATTTAATGTTACTTTGTTATTTCCAATTGTTCTTGACGTCCGACCTTGAATTAAAATCAGATGCAGACCTTTGAGTAATAAGAACCTCTTTTACAGCAGTGTGGTATGGAGGTATGTGCAAACAGACAGAGCAGCAGTGTGTCCAAAGCTGCCAGTAACAAGACTAAAAAGTTGGAATTGACAACAAATAACACTGAGTTTGTTATATTTTTCTCTTATGTCAGGTGTCAGAATAATATTATGGCGACTGTCAGTCTGTGATGCTCTCCAAATGTCGGGGACACTAGGTAGAATATTCATGATGCACCCATACAGCGTATGTGCTGCAGGTCACACATACCACCATGGCTGCTTTATTGACGTGAACCTAGAAGGCTGTTTTCTTATGCCTGTAAGGTCACATTGATTGCAAAGTCCACACTGACTGCGTCTTCCAGTTCAGGCTGTTGAGGTGCTGCCTCTCCTGCACACTAACAGATATTCTGACAGTCCCAGACCCTTGTGTTTTGTTTTGTTTTTTTCTCCTTATACTCTGGACCCTCCTGGTGGAAGTAGTAGTCTTGTATTTTGCTGATATTGCTGTCAACTGGCAGTTTTGGACTGTTCTTGGGAGCTCTGGATATGTTTATGTTTATTGTAGTAATAATAATAATAAACCAAAAAAGTGACTTTAATGCTCAAGTGGTTCTATGAATTTTCAGTCCTTTACAAGATAATCATAATCCATGTATTTCCCCATCACTGATGCATGGTTGGTTGTGTTTTCAGTGACATAAGGATGGTGCTGTTGGGTCACTCAGGCGGGTTTGTGTGGGATTTGCTGGCTGTGGATGTTCATCTGGATCTTCTGGAGATGGATCCTAATGTTTTTGACAGCCCGTTGGTGATTCTTTTACAGCGTGGTGTGATGAAATGTGAGGTGTACCTGTTCCTTACATACTTTGTAAGTACTTACGTACTGTTCACACTCCAGCTCTGCCTCATCTTGTCACATTGACATAGATACAGCTCTATGCGTTACATTAACACTCAGCTCGGACTTCCTTCTGAAAAAACAGACTGTGTTTCCGGAAAGAACAAACAAACAAACAAAAAAGCTGACTTGTGTATATATATTTATATTGTTATATTTTGTACTCTAATTTTTAGTAGATGTGTGTGTTAAATAAATTAAATTATCACATTAAGCCACTCTGAGCTGAATTAAAAGTAAGTAAAGATAGAAGTTGTCATGAGCACTATTCTCTGCTCCTTTGACAGAAATCGATCTCTGCTCGTGTCTTCTCTCTCCTCATGACCAGGACGTGAAGAGGAGGTGAGGAATTGAGGATTTACAAACATTTCCAAAATGTCCATTACATCTCGAGACAGATATAAAAGTGTGACTACATTGTGGAGAGTTCTTCAACTGAAAATAAAGAGGAAATATTAAACGGCTTTGCAGATGACAATACTTTGATGTGATGTTTTTTCAAATAACCACAGTCTGTCGAAACCGAAAGTTAAGATGTTAAATAAGTGCAGGGTGTGTGCTACGTCAGAGCTGTGAGAGATGGCTCAAACCTTCAGAATAAAAGAGGGGAATTCTAATTTTACAAAGACTTCAGGTGATCTGATTGCGGGGCAGGGATGCACTCTATTTACTTGTCACACCCACTAAATGATCATGAAGATGAATAAATGGTTCCAGATGTTGATGAAAACGGTACCATACTTACCTTGTTATCTGCTTGGGCTGCAAGCAGCACGCCGGTCAGAGCAGTGTAAAAGGTAACCACTGTATAATTCCTGTTTGTTTGCTAATACACAGCTTGCATGTCATTATACATGTCCTGGTCTGTGTCTATCATAGCATGAATAAATAGTTTGTGATGATTTAAGGCGAAGAAAAAACATTCCAGCATTAACAACCAGCATTTGGTTAGTTATTGATAAAAACTGTCACCTCTGCACAGTATGGCATGGACACTGACCATGCAGACAAAACAGATTATAGCCTCAAGATAAAGAACAAGCCAGGGTGACTGTGACATTTGTGCTTTATGAACAAAGAACTTGAAGTTATCCTACACAGGAAAACGTGAAGACCCTTTCTTTTTCAGGTGCTACTGATTAAATGAAGTATGTGGATAAAGTGCAGGACATGCAGTTTCTTCGTTTTCTGCACCACGCGAGATTTTTGTTTAGATGACACTTTTATTCTGAAGAGTACAGCCCGGAAGTACTGTTGGTTTACGACGAAATGTAAGTAAAACCGGAGCACGGCAGGGACCTGAGAAGCACGAAAGTTCGGACAGGTAAGAGCAGAAATATGAGGTCTTTTTGACTGAAGTGCGGCTGGTATTGTTAGAGCGCACGTGTTTGTTCCAAAAGAAACCGCACCTTCGATGTTACGTGTCGTTGGTAGTGTATGTGAAGTAACGCTAGTTTCTAATGCTCGTCCAGTTGATTTGTACGAATCGTCGCGTGCAACACACCGTCCAGGTGTTCCCGATGATGAGGAGAAGTAGTGTTATTTGCCGAGGTACTTCCGTTTGCTTCGTGGATGAACGATGAATCCGTGTGTTTCAGTCCTGGTCCTGGGGACGCCCTGCCTTGCATATCACACGTGACATGTTTCCCGCTTCCAGCACACCTGATACAGGTGATCGGCGCGTTATCAAGCTGTACGGAAGCCTGATGATGAGCCGTTCATTTGAATCCGATGTGTTGGAGCAGGGAACCATTGAGAGCGTGCAGGGCAGGGGGTCCCTACCACCAGGATCTTGGTTTGGTGGTTGGACGGAACTTTCGGATGTGAACCGTGAAGGAACTCTCTGAGGGGCGGTGTCTTCCATCCCGCTGTGTGCGCGTTCTCCTCACTCTTTGGATGTACTAGTAATCTTGAAGGTTATGTGTTTACCTAACCTTTGTTTTAGCCTCAACATTAAACCTACAGGATACAAATGGTAGCTTCAGACAGAGCTGATTCTTTTGTGACCATTGGTTTACGGAGTTCCTCTCAGTACTCCTGCTGTTGTTGTGATCCTTTTAGTTGTGGCGTTAAAGCAGCTGCCATAAGACTCCCTCTCCTTCTCCCTCACAGAAGAAGCAGAAAGGCTGAATGCGGTCTCAGCAGACTCTGAAAAGGCCCTGGGCACATGGAGATTTCCACCACGTGACCTTAGAGATCTGCTGGGATCGTAAACTGACTCCGTGTGTGAAATGTATTGTGGAGCCAGACCAGCAAGTGCTTTGTAAACTAAGAGGATGGTTTTGATGTGTTTTCTGGACACAACAGCTAGCCAATGAAGGATTCAGCGCACTGGTGTTTTGTGGTCTGATTTCTTTGGTCCTGGTCAGTACACATGCAGCTGAGCTCTGTGAGCTCTCTGATAAATTGTAATCTATGTTCTGACTTGTTTGGTAGACCTTTAAGCAAGTTGCACAAGTCCAACTTGCTCATGCATGCATGAGTTCAACTGAGAAAGAAAGCCTCTGATTTTAGGAATGTTCCTCAGTAGGAGATGCCATTTATATCATTATAAACAAATTCACAGTTAATGGTTACTCCAAGGTTTATTATCTGTTCACTTGTTTTGGATGATCTGGACCCCAAGTACTCCTAGACCAGCTGTTTCTTTAGTTTGCCACCATCCAGTGGTTATTTCCTTCCAAGCAGCCAGCGGAAGAGCATGCTTATTTGCATACCACAACATGCGACCAAAGGATGACATCTGCTATAACGCAAAAGCAAAAGCAAAATGATGCCTGTTCAAAAGTTATGTACGACATTTCTTCTAATAACCGCAGGGGAATCACAGCTGTTACTGTCTACATTCACAACGCTCTTCTGCTCAGGTGGAGCAGCAGGCCCTGTCAGTAAGCCAGGCCAGCACGCTGCAGAACAACAGTCTCATTGATGTGCTTTTTATTACACTGATTTGTAAATGCTGGAAATCTTCACCAGATGTCATTCTCTCCCAAATATGTTCTTACCACTTCTACCACATTTGTTGTTCCACATGAGGAGACTGCTACTAAAGATCATAGCCATAATTTTAGAAGCACTGAGTCCCACATGTAGAATAAATGCATGGCCATATAAATTACAGGATATGAAATATTGAAATTGAAGGCTACATTTCAAAATAAAAGTTATTGTAGTCAGTGATTAATACTCTGGTAGATTATTTCCACTTCTTGTTTCCACCAAAACTGAATGTCACACAAAGTAACAGCTTACAAAAACTCACACAATCCTTAAAATACCAAGGACATGACTGCAGGGTCCTCAGTGGAGGCTGTGGTCCTGCTCATTAATTAGAATGTCAGCCTCGAGAAGAAGTCTGTTGTCACCAAGAGGTGACAGCATAGAGTGAGCGCTAACAACAACCCTGCTCTAGCTCTGCAATTGCATTATTGATTTGTCTTTTTTTTTTTTAAGTAATCCACTAAAAATCCCGGAACAATTACAACAACATCAGAATCAGACTTTTCATTTTGTCTGGAAAAAGTAGTATTATGATATAAAACAAGGAATCGCAAATACTCACATTAGAAAGATGATTGATAGAAGACTGAGATTGTGAAAATTGTCCAATGAAACTATCTACCCATTATCAAAACCAGCTTGTCATATTTGAATATAGAAAATTATGGTCCCATTCCCAAGCTTCCCTTCATTTCAGCTGGGAGGAAATAATGGGAACTGGTGATGTTATTCAGTGTTGTCTGTGAGAATCAGTTTTTATAAATCTCCCTGTTGTGGAGCCTAACTGATAAACTCTTCATGTGTCCACAGGGAATACACAGAGCATGGACCTTTTTGCAAGTCTGGAAATCTACATCCCAGTGGAGGCTGAAGTGAAAAGCATCGCTCTGAAGAGTTTACCAAACTCAGTGGTCAGACGAATGAGCCTCCCCCTGTTTGACACTGATGGCTCCAGGATGGACACAGATTCTCAAGAAGGCATATGGATTTGTCCAGCAGTCCTACGGAAGAAAGGCCAGAGGCCAGCCTCCCATGCAGGGAACGGCACGATGGAAAACATTTCATCACTGATAGACAGGGAGTTTCGGTCTCCACGGGGTCCCCTCCGAATATCTTTTGTCTCTTCCAACCGCACCGCTTACAGAGTGCTGAAGGACACCTTACCAGGGAAAAAGGTCTCTGCACACACACCTCACAGCTCCCTGTTACCCACGGGCTCGGCACCAAGGACTTACCAAGATGCTGTCATCATCTACCGTGGATGCATTTACCTGTCCATCAGGAAGCCCAGGGAAAGCAAGAGTCAACGAAAGAAATGTGAACCACAGCCATCGGACATGTCATCTAAAAGCCAGGAGGTATCATGGGACATTTCACTCACTGATCGCTGAGACCTGATTACATTCAAATCACAACAAACTAAAATATAATTTAATAAAAAGTAATGCAGAGAAACATACTTATTTATTAAAATCCAGCTTAAAAGGTGTGTCTCAGTTGAAGATTAGATAGGATTATTAGTATAGGATGAAAGCAGTGCACCCTTCCATGGAACTTAATAGGTCAGAATTACAGCTTGTAGCCAATCCATTTAATGCATTAGAAGGCTTTAATATGGGGTCAGTGGCAGACACAAATAGTTTGGTTTTAGAGATACATATGAAGAATTATTGATGATCAGATTTGAATGGAAAACTACACCCTAATTTATGGGCAGTTACGGTATTGGTTGGCCTCCTTCCTGCAGATGTTTCAAAGTCAGTCCATCATCAAAGTTAAGATAACTCATCCCGAGGGGGATTTGAATGTGTGCACCTTAAATGCCAACCTCGTGGTGGTGCTAGATTAGGATAGATAGGATTTACCATCAGAGAACCATGAATGTCTGTACAAAATATACTGCCAATCCAACCAGTGGATTGGGAGTAATGTCATTGGATAATTGAATTGACGTACTAGTGGTGCTAGAGGAAAAGTCAGAGGGTCACTGAATTTATTAGTAGAGATGCCCAGATCCAGATTTTTTGCTGCTGATAGCAGTGTTTCCCACAGGATTTTAGGAGACTGTGGTGGGAGGGTCTCTGACCCTCGGGGTTGGGTGTGTGTGTACGTTTTCAAGCCTGATGTATCTCTTTAGGGCATTTTGAGACCACTGAATGTAATATAAATTGCTGTATATGAACATAACAGGTTGGTATCATCCTTAAGAACATACAAGAGAGAGAGACAGAGAGACAGAGAGTGCAAGAGAGGTGGCATGTCCTCTTAATCTTCAGAAACGCTCTGATTCAGACTGTTTTCTCCCCGTTTTTTTTTTTTTTTTTTTTTTTTTTTTTACACTTATATCTTTACAAATACAGCAGTAAGAGACCGACTTTCCCTTTTTGTTTTTCCGGCATCAGCCTTGCGATGGGCCCCCTCATAACCGTGGGCCCGGGGCAGCCGCGCCCTCTGCCCCCCCGCCGGCTCCGCTACAGCTTTTAAGCCATAACCTCACCCCTCTTCACCGATGGCTGTGGCAGAGTCACTGACTCAGTGCTGTCGGATCCCTCTTTTCTTTTTCTTTCTCGCCGACGAGAGATATTAAATAATTAATTTCATGTTAATTTTTATAAACGGGTAGAGAGAGAGAAATAGCGGGAGAGGGAGAAATAGCGGACAAGTAGCTAGCTACCGGGAAATCAGCACCAGGGATAGCGGAAAGTTAGACTCTGTTTAGAAGTTGACTGGTGCAATGAGATCAGCAACATGGCCGACACTGCTCCGTTATCGAACTTGATACCTGCCACTTTTATTATTAGTAGTTTACGCTTCTGCGTCGCGTCAACGCCGTACCTACGCCGTCGACGCAGACCCCTACGCGGACCCTACGCCGTAGCCTGACGCGCACCTCCAAAAAATCCTGACGTGAACGTCGAGGACTGTGATTGGTCCGTTCAGAACGTAATTTTCGGTTCAGTCGCAGCCCTATGGTCGCAGCACAACAACACCGCCATTTTCAAAGTTTCTGTGGTGAGAGCTACAAGAAAAACTGGACCAAGCCGAAGAAAGAATTATCAAGGAGGTACGCAAGTACGACCACCTCTACAACTCCTCTTCGCGGCAGCAAGAGCCCCGCGAAACCATACAAAGACACAGCAACACCCCCCTAGCGGCTTGGAGGTGAATTGCGGAGCAACGCGTTCCCTCGACGCAGAACTATGAATGCTCAGTAACGGCGTAGGGTGTACGCCGTAGGTACGCCGTCGCCGCGACGCAGAAGCGTAAACCAAGCACTCACACAATCTTGAAATGCCGTCCCGGCCTGCTGTCATGTATGGATCATCGACTGTATGGATGCGGTGTCGCCGGATCGCGCCAAATGCAGCAGACAGTAGGACCGTCTATGAACGCGACCTGTTGGCGCGTGCGTGTGTGTTCACGCGCGCGCTCTCGCTCGCGGGCTATAGAGTAGAGTAGGCTACAGCTGTGTAATCGGCTGACTGACGGATCTGGTTATTATTATTATTTTTTAGGTGGGGAGGAGGGTGGGGTGGGGACGAGACTGTGGCGGGCCCAAACGAGACTGTGGAGGGCCGCCACAGTCTCTTTAATTGGTGGGAAACACTGTGATAGAGAATATTTACTGGCAGTCAGCCAAATATCTAGCAAAGTAGTATTAGGCAATACCATGGATGGAATTACAGCAGCATTAAACAACACAAGCAAACAAACACAAGTGGTCAGTGTGTGGATGTGTGTCATGTGGACAAGAGGTGTAGTGGGGTCTGAGCAAGATAGAGTATCTGGAAACTTAATAAAACACATGGGAAGTCACTGATTACACCCCATAACCTCACCCTTGACATACAATTACAGCAATTAACTGTCAGTAGTGTGAACAGTATGAAGTAACCATAGAAAGATCAGTGTAGATGCAGATGTAGTGCAGTAGTTACAGAAATACTACATCAGTAGACATACTACTAGTAAGCCAATAGTTTACAGTGTTGATCAGTGTTACAGTGCTCTTATAGTGTAATTCACACCCTCCCTGCTACTTATTCACATCTCTGACACTGTCACTTTCGACCTGCTGTATCTATTAAAGCCTAACATTAAACTAATAGGGTTTGTCAGGGTTCGAATGCATTTTATAAATTAATGAAGGTGGCGAGCTCAAGCTAAAACAGGAGAAGTGGCAAAATGGAAGCAATTGAGATAAAAAGTGATTTTAAAACAAGTGCTGACAGGAGAGTGGTGATCATCAGATGACAGCCAACTCTTCTCTTGGCTGTCGAAGAATACAGGCCCCAGCCACAATTTGAGAATTTTCAGTATGTCCGTTATTTATGTGACCAAGGGGAAGCATGTAAATAGAGAACAGATCAGGGCCCAGATTCATGCTTTGGAGTACACCAAAAGAAAGTTTTGTAGAAGAAGAAATGGAGCTGCCAGGTCCCTCAGAACTGTCATAGAGACAGGCTTTGAATACTCAAGAGCCAAGCTACCCGTTGCCACCAATGTGATTATTGAGTTAGAGGTTAGCATGGGTTAGTTTTGTTTATTCACAGACAGGAACCAGATGATTGTCAAAAGGCAGTCCATTCACAATAACCAATAAATACCTGACAGAGATGAAACCCTGTGCCAACAATACAGCAGTTCTTAGCCTCTCCTGTGGACTGTGGATTTTTGGTTTATCATGTACCATTTCTATGAAAGTGAACATGAGCTATATCTCATACTACTTTGTGTCTCCTTTAGGAGCTGCTAAATGACAACAGTCCCAAGAAGAAACACACCACATGTAAAGTACCACATAGTGAAAATAGAAAGGATGCTACACACAAGGGAAGAGATGTATCCTCGCCCAAGACTGCACTGTCTCTCCCTCAGTCCACTGACAGTGTGCATAACCTGCTCAGCCATTGTTCTAAGGTTACTAGAGAAGAGCAGGCTGCAGAGGAAGCAGCAAGTCCAGAACCAGGTTGGTTTCAGCCCCCAAACGGTGAGACACAGCACCTGGGCAGCGAAGAAGCTGAGAGCACCAATCAAAACAATTATATGGACAGTAATGTAAAAATTGACAGTGGTGAACCTGACAACATTGTTGGTGTTGTAGAGCAAAGCAGCAACCAGAGCTGGACCAGGAGAGAGTCTGAAGTTGCAGCTTGTGTTTCCACATCGCTACAGCAGGAGGTTGACTTCACGGAGCTGGCACACGAGGAGAAGATCGCTCAAATGAAGGCCAAACTCAGACAGAGTGAAGCATTTCTCAACAACCTGCCCTCCTCAAAATGACAGCTCAGTCACAATGAACAACAGTAATGATGTCCATTAAGTTCTATAGAAAACTTTTAAAATTGGGTTCACAGTCATGGTTGTTGTAATGGGAACATTTCATGTAAAGTAATGTAGCATTTTTGCTCTGTCTTGGTGTGGGCTGCCTCTTTCGAACCTATTTGTTCCCATTATTGGTTGACTGCTTTCCTTATGTTTTTATTTACATGTCTTGTTTGATGATGTTTGCTCAGCTCTTGTATTGGTGACTCGACCAGGAGACTTTCATATCTATCCAAACCTCTTCTGACGTTGAAACATGGTTGGGACTTCTGAAAGCCTAGATGTCTGATGAAGCTTCCCCCTTCCTTCCAGCTTCCCATCCTACATGTCCAGCCTGTGACTTTGTTTCAATGGATCGCTTAAATACAGATCGTGTTTTCTGTGCCTCATATGCACTTGTGCCTCTGACCAAATATCACTTTTTTTGGTTAAACATAGGTATGCTCACCTTTGGCCAAGTGTTTCTAATTGACTTTTTCAAACGGCATTTCATAGGATATATTTCTGTTATTGGGGAAATACGTATGCAGTAAAGAAAACAGTGTGAACGGGATTGCGAGTTTGTGCTCATTTAAAGAAGCATTCAGCAACTCAGATTATCTGCCAGATGATGTGCTGCTGCTACTTATCTATAGTGTGTGAAAATCACTATACTGTGTGGAATCTAAAGTCACACAGTTCAGTTTTGTAGCTGTTATGGAGCTTTCAGTCATATTGCATGTAGATACTTTCTGAGCATTTTAAGGACCATGTTGGCATAAAACTGCCTTTGAAAGTTAATTCTTGATATTGGAAACAAACAGTCTCACTGCAAGATCCGTAGCTGATCGGGACCATGTGACAGTATCGCATGACGTGCATCGATTCAGAGATATTTAGAACTATTACAGCAGCCTGGTTTCCACTGCATGGTACAACTCACTGGACTTGACTCACTGTTGACTTTTCTTGTTTTTGTTCTCCACTGCAGATATTACCTCATAGTGTAGGAGGAAACCTTGGTGATAGTCATAGCAACGCCATGTGAAACAGCTGTGACATCATCTTCAATACGACACAGACAGAGGAGTAATGCTCTTGATTGTCAGTATGTAGCTGTTTGTCAAAGCAAGGAGACGGACTTTGTTTCAGAAAAGGCTGATGGCACCAAGAGAAAGACGGCTTTAGCTTCAGTGTTTCCACTCCCATTTTTCAGTATCAGCTCAGCTAACTTGGAACCTCCACCAAGGTGATACCAAAAAAAAGTACCAAGTACACAGTTTTTTGCATCTGGAAAACCAAAAAAAAAAGAATGGTTCCAAGAAAGCTGAGCTGAGCCTGAATGAGAGGTTTCCACCATAGCAAGCACTGTAAGAGGAATTTAAAACTGAAATGCATGATTTTCAAAAAGGTCCACCATTGCTCATACAAGATGCCCTCAAATTTATCCCAAGGCTTGAAACATTTGTGTCATCACTGTTCATGTCCTGGGTGAAAACTCCTGACAATAAGCAGTCTACTATTTATGCGACTTCTGCAAGTCACATACATTTCTCTTCTCTTTTTTTGTTTGCTTCTGTAACATTGAGGCAAATGATCTCAGGCAGAACCATTCTGATCTTCTATACAATACTGAGGGAGGAAAAAATTTCACAACACACTACATTATGGGAATCGCTACAGAATTTACAGACAATTCTTTGTTACCAAAATGTATCAAGACAAAAACTGAACATTCTAACCCTCGTGAAGGAAGGATTTATTGTAGGACTCATATAAGGTATTAGGTGGACCTTAAAACTGGTGTCTGCACTCATTAAAAGTCGGTTCCAGCCTTCAAAAATGGATATCGTGTTTGTGACTATGATAAATCTCCTGTTACAAACATAGAAGGAACACAGCAGAACAAGTTCATCCTCAGCAGCAGTATGCTAAATCTTCTGATATGAGTTCCTCATGAGACCTGACTGACAGTGAGGGGTGGAGGGAGGAAACCTCGGCGCTGTGGTCCTCCCCTCCTGCTGCCTCACTATAAGACTGCAGGTCTCCTTGAGATCAGTCCACACAGACAGGATGCACTCCTCATGCTACCCTTCTGCCAGACCACAGACACTGAAGGTAACACTTGCTTTCCTTCTGTTGATTTCTCTGAACTTGGACTGCCATGAATGCAGCGATTGCTGATGCAGTGTGCAGGCAACTGCTTTTCATCATAGAGACAAAATAATTTGTTGTTAGTAATGGAAACAGTTGGCCTGTGCTGAAGGTTTCTGCTCTTCTCTGTGTCCTCTCTTGTAATCTCTAGTGATTTCTATCTGTAAAGTCACAGGAAGGTTCTTGGGTGTCATTTGATAGTAGGGAATATGGAGAAAAACTGAAATGGGATACTTGTATTATGCACCGCAGATCAGCTGAATGTGCAAATTTTGTCTGCAGTCAAACATACAGTTCAATGTATATGTAGACTAAAGTTTCCAACAATAAATGAATAATGAATGGATATTTAAGTTAAACACAGTGGTTCTTTCAACCCAGAGAACTGTCTCAGAACTTTGTCTTCATTTTCCTTAATGCCAAAAAGTTGTTCTGTCCTGGAAACTTATGAGGAAATTATTAAGAAATGGTTGAGCCTTAAAGCAAAGCCGCGCTTCATCTCTCTGTAAACTGAGCAGTTTTGGATCTTGAACTGTTTTTCATGTTAATGTCAGCAGTTTAAGGACCTGACTTTAGTTTTGGAAAATTCTTATGGACTTTATTTGGACTTTCTTTTGATGATTGATTACAAAAATGACATGAACCAAGTTCAAACCTACCTGGGGTCACTTCATATGCTGATGGGGGAGTGGGACACATTAGACTGAGTTATTGTAAATATCTTATAGAAAATGAATGATGGCAGCATTGATTGAGTTTCATACTTTTAAATTAACATAATAATAATAATAATCACATCAACAAAAGGTCTTCCTTCAGTCCTCTGAGAGCTCCCTCCCTGCTCTTAAAATAGATAACAATAATATATTGTATAATTCATAATCTCATCTACAACTTGACAGCAGCCTTGTTGCTGGATGCCCCTAAACCTCATGGGCAGCAATAGGACAGAAAAAAAGTGCATTGGCAGATGAAAAAAGAGTGAGTTACAGAACTATTTCTTAAGTGTCGCTGATGTGCAGTATTAAGTATATACTGCATATCTAATCACATTTTTATAAGAAATCAGGAAACACATATTCATAGTGTACCCATTGCTCCATCTACCACAACAATTCTTCACTTTCTGAACCTTAAACAAAACCCAGAAAATGACCATTGATCATCACACCACTAATAAGGAGCAGGGCCACAGCCGGGATTTTAGAAATACTGAGGTCAGCGTCCCCCAGTGCAACCTCAACCCCCAGTGAAATTTTTGACTCTGTACAGATTTAGTTTTCCACATTCTGGTAAAATTCTGGTTTCTAAGCCCACAATGCAAAGAATAAGCTACCTCTGGCAAACATCTGTTTTTTAAATGTATGATTTTGGTCTGAAAATTGAAAGGTTTGAGGATATGTCAAGTTTTAGAACATTGTTCCTGTTGTGTCTTAGAATTACTTCTTTTCTGTGTCACAATCAGGATTAAAGAAAGTCTTTGAAACAAGACAAAGCAAATGACCTGAGTGTTCTCAGTTGTAGCGAGGTCCCTGACTCTATACTCTACAATAATAACAGGGATGGCAAGAGACTGTGAGAGTCACTTGTTCATTACAGGATAAGTCAAATTGCCTACCTTAATCTGACAGCTGAAGAAAATGTTAGAGGAAAGTCATTCTGAATTTTTAGAGGCCTTTTTGGCCTTTATTACACAGTAGAGAGATGACAGGAAATGAAGAGAGAGAGAGAGAGAGAGAGAGAGAGAGAGAGAGAGAGAGAGAGAGAGAGATGGGGAGCAACATGCAATCAAGGGAAGTTAAGGTTGATGGTTGGCACCCTTCGGCCTCCAGGCCCCTACATGAATGTGACTGTGTTTTGACCAGTTCAGCCCTTTCATGCATTATACACTTAGAGTTCAAGTTGTGTATTTACAGTTTTTCTCCTCGTCTTCAGGTGTTGTGTGTTCGGATGGGTGTGTTCTACATTGCCATGTGTCTGGCAGGCTGGCCGCTCTCCTCAGAGGCAGCCCGGCTCCGCTGTGGTTCTGATCTCCTCAGTGATCTCATATTTGTGTGCGGGGATCGTGGAATCTATCTAGGTAAGTCTATATTTTTGTGATCCACTTTTTTTTGGCATAAATATCTGATGTGACCCAAGAAGCTGCTTATGAGGTAAAGAATTTACTTGTATACACGTGGAAACTGTGGCCTCATTGTGGCAGTAATGGAAAAGTCAGGAAATCACCAACATGATCACCAATGGAAATGTCTGGAAAATGGAAAGCAAGTGAATACAAATACATGCTTTAGATATAAACAGCTAATGTGCTCTGCCCAGACAGAGCCAGGCCAGTCATTGGGCCTAAAAAACTCCACTGACACATAAGACACACAGGCATTCATCTTCATGTCTTTTTTCATTGGCATTTTCTTTTCAGTGTCACTGGCTTTAAGGACCTGTCTTACAAATGCAACAATGCAAGAGTCACACACACTTCAAACCAGTTTTATCTTATCTGTGTCTCCTCCCACTGCAGGCACAACCTTTTATTATATTATTATTATTTTTTAATTATGTAACATGGTCCAATAAGATATGTAGCTGTCATGGCATGTTTTTTGATAAAGTGTTCTACAGATAAAGTTCTTCTGTCTCTGCTGCTGGCAAAGGAAGAGAGAGATGGTTTAAAACAGGTTAGATCGGCTGGGGTCTCTCTGTGTTGAGTCTGCGTGTTCTCCCTGTGCCGCCATGGGTTTTCTCTGCTTGCTCCTGCAGTTTAGGTCAATTGGTGACTTTAATGTCATTTACAAGGGTACAATTAACACATATAGAACATATTTCAAGTAAAAGAGCATCAGTTGTATTGTAACAGTATTGTAACAGGTTCAGTGTTAAAAAAGCAAACCTGGCATATTGGTGGGTCGTCTTTACAACAATATTGTGGCATCTCTGTTTAAAACTGGCCTCTGTATAAGCCCTGTGATTGACAGGTGACCTGTCCAGGGTCCAGGGTCTACCTGTCAGCAGGGCCCCTCTAAAGTATAAGCAGGTATAGCCGATGGATGGACCTTGTTATGATAGAAATACAGATTGATTGAATTTCTTCTGACGTAGATTTTATTACACATAAAAAAATGATAGGACCAAATTCTCCCAAGGTTATTCTCCCCTGTGTGTTAACTCTTACACTTGCAGAGGTGCATAGTACAGATATGGCCATGGTCATCATGGCCACATGAAAACACTGCAGCAAGTTATCAGCTCCACAACAACAAAACGCGTCCTATTCTTGTATTTACATGAAGACTAGTCACAACACTCCTCTTCTGACCTGTAGGTGTCAACAGCAGATGGGGCAAACTCTTTTGGTGCAATATAACATCTTTTAATCATTTCATTGTTTTACACAGCAAGAGTTCATCATTAGATAAAAAGCTGATTTGTACAGTGTGTGGATGGGGCCAAACACACAGTGGACCATATACTGTAAGGAACAGTGCAGCATTTAATTTGAAAATGTGATAAAGTATGATCTCTTCCACGGCACACAGAGAATTACTCACAAACTCTTTCACTTCATTACCTTTCCCCTGCTCTGACCAAGGCCAACTTCTTCATCTGCTATCAGAATGGCGGGTAGCAATCCTCCAAAATGCTAGTGTACACACCAGGACACTGTGCCTCAGTGTGTGATAGCTTTATTGTTAAAACACTTGTTATCTGAGACAGCACAGTTTTCACAGTAAAGGCAAAGAAAGGTGCAAATGGAAATCATTCAGGGGACAGTGAATGTAATATCTCTCAGCAAAACAGACAATTCATAGTGTATCAGCCTGCTTTCCATTTGATGGTGTTTTGTATGATTATCGCCTATTTCATACTAATTTTAAACAAGAGAATCCAAAGTATTAATATAGGCACACTGTCACATCGATAACATGTAATATTTTCCAATTTCACCACCTTAATTTGGTGTGATAGCATGTTAAGTTTGCTAATTAACACTAAACTCAAAGTACAGCTGAAGCTGATGGGAATGTCATTATATTAGCAGATATTTGGTCGATATCTAAAGACACACAGAAATTTTGACCTGATGGTGGTATTACATGAAAAGTCAAAGGATCATCTAAGTTATTGCAGTTCATCCTGAGGGGAACATGAATGTCTTGTATTAAATTTCACTGTCTATTCAAATAATTGTGGAGATATTTCACACTAAATCAAAATAGTGGTACGAAAGAAAATCTGTTTAATTTTCACATCAGGTCATCGAATATGTGTCCAGAGATTTCAGTCTGGAACAGAGCAGGTGCATCAACCAACCGACATCCAAACCCATACAGCCCCCTGCTAGCATGACTAAAAATCAAGCCTGTGATATGAAAAGCCTATGGCATGGGTACAATCTCATATAAGCAGGGTCATCATTTTGTAACAGGTTTTCACAGTAACAAACAATATCAATGTTTGCCTGCCTGATACTTTCATCCAGAGGAAGATATCTTGTCAACTACTATCCAGATTGACATGAAATTGTCCATGAAAAGCCAAACAAAGGACAAGTCCTCATGATTTTGATAAGCTTATGGACTGTCCTTTACCTTTCACCATCATGAATACATTTTCCCCTGGACCATGACAATGTAGTATCTTGAAATTTAGTGGCCAGATTGTAATTAAATATGTTGAGCGTTCATACTTCCCAGATGATCACAGTGTCTCTCCTCTCGCACCACCTTCAGGACAAACTTTGTGCTTGTCCAGTATGCTCTCGCTGTAGGATGAAATGACTATTGCTGCAGGTAGAGGTACTTTTTTATAGTATGTTGCTACCACGCATGTTGTCACTTAAGTCACCTCCTGAGGACATTCAAGCTGGCCCGTTTTTATTTTTTAAAGTAAGGAAGGGAGTCTATGGCAGCTATGGGAAGGGGAGGGGCAAGCACCAAAAGAACGTCAAGAATCTCATGGTTGACATTACTCTTTCTCCAGGTAAAGGTACATGGTCTGGTTACGGTGCTCGGCCCAGAGGGAAGGGGATAGTGGACCAGTGCTGTCGTCCAACTGGCTGTGAACTTCAGCATCTGGAGATGTACTGTGCTAAACCAAAGAGCCAAGAGCATACCACAGCTTACCCAGCCACAACCACAGCATCTCCTACCACTCCACAGCAAGACATGGTATGACCTCTACTACTTTGAACTTCCTTCTTCACCTCTGGAATTGTTGGACAAGATAGTTTCATTTACTACCTTTTTCTAGTACTGTCAAATGCATCTCATGGTCCTCAGCAGTGGCTGGGCCTATCTTGGGGGCTGGGGGTTGGGAGATAGAGGTCCTCGTGGGTGCAAAATTTTGCTCTTTCGAAATTTTGGATTTGAAACAGACCCATGGAAATCCTAGCTAAACCAGACATGCATACATTAATTTTCAAATAAAAGGAGACCAAATCTGAGAGGAAACTGAGGACAGTCAGAAGTGGACCCTTACCAACCTGACTTGGGAGCAGCCCAAATTGGGGGCTTCCTTCATCCAAGTCCTTCGTTACAATCCTCGCTAAATTATAGCCACCTGTTATCACATGACATAATGACGGCTAAAGCAAACTCTTGAGTAAATTATATTTTGTCAAGCTTTACTGCTGTCTGACAGAAAATATAATGCAGAGATCACTCTGACTTCCAGTTAGCATAATGCGACCACCACCACAGGAAACAAAAATCTGATATAGTTTGAGGAAGGTCTTAATTTATACATTGGTGTTAGAATGTCATTCCACTGAAATAGGCATGTGCAGATAGGTGCTAATATAGTACAGACTAGAATCCATCTGTCAGAAAAACTGGCTTGCACACAATATGACAGACAAATATAAAGGGGAATGTGAAAATAGTGACTTCAATAATTGAAGCAATAGTACTGAATTTGAAATCTGTAATAAATCCAAGCTGATCAGTGCAGACTCCAAACAGGGCCAATGATACCTGCTTCAGTCAAGCTACAAGTCCTTGAATCAACTCCTTAATCTTATCTTTGTCTTGCAGGCACAACACTTCCAAGCAGTATTTCAGAAGAGACTTTTGGAGCACCTGGGGCCTCCCAACAGCTCAAAGAGGGAGGCTTATAGAAAGAAAACACAGCCTTCACTTCGGCGGAAAAGCAAACTTTCATCATCACGCAGGAAGATTAACACACAGAACACAACTAGCAGGCCTCCTTCAGCCTGGAGAAGTCCCCCTCAAAGAATGAAAAGAATGGAATCATGACCTTTGACCCTGCTAAAAGCTACATAGTGTCATTGTAGTCACTGGACTGAGCCCAGCAAGTTTGAAAGACCACAGTGGATCACAGTGGCTGAAAGTCACAAACAGAATTGGAGGAAAACTGTGTTGCCAGGTGACATAACACACTCACTGGAAGCCATATTGGAGAAAAGAGTCAACTGAAGTTCTGACACCCCCTCTGGACTAGTTGCTGCCACACTAGCCTTCAGAACCTGGCAGAAACTCTCACTGAGCAATTTTTCCATCTATCTTATATATCCAAACACACACACACACACACACACACACACACACACACACACACACACACATACACCCTTTCCAAAAGTCATCTAATGTCACGCTTCTGTAACAGTCATGTCTGGAGTAGAAAGGTTGGCAAGTCCATTCTGACAGCTCCCGACTTGACTGACCAATCTATTAATGTGGAGATGTATAATCCATGATGGTTTTGGGCTTGTGGGAAATGGTGTTTGTTAAAGGCTGCTAAATGTTAAACAAACATCAATATAACATTGTTTACCATCCCTGTCTGGGCAAATGGAGTGTACCACATGACATACGATGTTTAGTCATTTGCCTTGCTACAAATGCCAGTGTGATTGTATACGAGGTGTTCTTCTGGAACAGAACCTGATCCTGGTTTCTGTCTGGCTCTCTATTAGTCCGGCTCCACTGCAGCAGCTTATCAACCTAAAGCTTGCAGTAATCTGAACTTTGAAGACCCTGGTGAGGCTTTAGCACTGGGTTCTTCTTTGTGTTTCCATTGTATGTAAAGCAGTCCTAATTATTTATTTTTATTTCTTTTTTTACAAATTATCATCTTATTAAGTTGATGTGTTGAATGTATGAGCGAACAGCGACATATTTATCAGTTCTGTAGAAACATTAGACATTTGCAGTGGTGTTTGTGTTCACTTGACAAATTCATCTTCAATATTCATTGTGTTTTACAGTAGCTCTGTTTTTGAGTCTCTATCAATTCCTCAGATCAAATCTGTCTCTTTACAATTACAATTACAATTACAATTACAATTAGCCGCTTAATGCTCAACTACATTCACCAGCTAGTCGCTAACATTGCCTGCCACATATATGTCACACCTGCAGAGTCTGTGTAGTGTGTAATACAGATAAACTGATGTAATAAGGTCTGTCTACTTCAGTTGTACTGGTTTTTATTTTTGTCTGAGATTATCAAGTTTTTATTTCAGAGTTTTTTGTTGACATATTTTATGTAAAAAACTTTCAATGCATTCATTATTTATTTCACTATGACAACATATTGCTATAAAAAATATTCAAACTTTCGAATCATTTGCGATGTTCATGTTGTTATGACTTGATTTGAAGGAGAAAAAGAAAAGACACTGATAAAGTTATTTGAGGTTTCTTCTTCATGCGTTTTTCACTCACCGTGTTGCTCACGGTTGTTTCGAATTGAAGATTTTATAACAATATAACATTTGATATAAACTGACTTTTTATTTTGACGCTTAGCTTCAGTGAAGTGACTTTTTTTACTTTGACATGACTGAAGTTATCATGCCTTTCCAAGGGTTCTGAAGGCCATGTCAGGCCTCTATGTACAACAGGCAGATAAAACAATTTGCTCTTCTGTGCTTCATAAGTATTATTCTGTGATTAGTAAGTAAATGAAGACACAGTCTTAGCTTTCAATGTGTGGACAAGAGTACTGTGCTCTAGAGGCCTTGCCTTTATTTGTGACTACGCGCAATCTTAGTCTTCACATGTACAATTTGACGAGTTGGAACTAAAGACAATACAAACTATAAATTAAAGAGCGATAGTCTCAGGGCTCACGATCTATGAGCCAAAATCACACTGTGAAGTAGAGTCACATTACACTTCTGCTCTCTGAATATTTGCTGTCCAATTCACTTCACTTGAATCTGTACAAATAACTAACTTAAAAGTGTGTTTTTGTGTGATCTCCCTGGGTGTCGCAGACTCAAAGGTCGGAGTTCTCCTTTCTGCATGCTACGGCCAGGCCACCTCAATCACATAAACCCGTGTGTGCACGTGTGTGGAGACAGTAGACGTTATCTTGCTGGCAGTGTACAGAGACAGATCCAGGCTGCAGATAGAAGTAGACAAGCCACCATCACTTGTTAACCTGTGTGTAACACTGTAATGTATGCAAAGGATTTCACTTTTAAAGTGTTTTTGCCAACAAATCTGTGCAGCAGATCCTGTAAAACCAGTTAAATGTTGAAATATACTAATCAAATGCCATTAAAGTAACGATTACAGTTTCTAAAACTTTCACTGAAATTGAGTGAACTTTGAACAGGCGGCCGGGTGTCGTTTCTGTTCTGTGCTGTTCGAACAACAAACGGACACTTTGGGAAAAGCACAGCTGCAAAAGCAACAATTCTCTGCTACATGAATCAATTTTACTTTCCTAAATCTCCATTATTACTTAATTCTCAAGTTTCGATCACACTATGAGCAGCACGCTGACCAACCAGGGACTGCAACAGACTGAGCAATTTGGTTCTGTGGGGCCAATGGTCAGCCACCACCTCATACCTCTTGTTAGCTTGGTACTCTGTGTCTTGGCAATAATTCCTGTTTCACCATATAACATCTTTCCACTTTTCATTAAACAGTGCACTTCTTTTGATTACAAGTCAAGGAATCATTGAACTTGATGATTTAAATCACAAGATATCTAATAATTCCTGCTGGGCTTAGTTACCTGCTCCACATGGCATGTTCGAATATACACTATGGAGGTCTGAGAGAAACTGTACTGCAATGTTATTTTCCCCCAAAGTCTGGCTGATAATTATTTCAAGCTAGAGACTGAACAACCACTACATTCTTACAGACTGCTGTCATCTGACAGCAATAGCTGACCATGATGAACCCAAATATCTTCAATATCAAATAGCTTCCACTGTCTCTGTGTTCACGTGGAGAATCACTGCCACTGCAGTGATGGTGCTTGAGAGCACAAAACATAAAGCCACTGGATTCATCTGTACTAAACATTAGTATGCAAAGATGAAGTTTTACATAGTTTAACAAAAGTAATCCTAAATTGTGATGAACTTTCTAGCTGTGTGATTCTGTAGATTTTAACTGCACCTCATGATCTGTCGCAGTGGGTGAAAGTTTCCACAGTATACCAACTATGGAAGTGTGGTAACATATTAATAGTTCAATCAGGAGAGACAAGTGAATGAAGTAAAGCTCATCGTTTATTACCACAGATGATATGTGATGATTAAGTCTTAAAAGAATCATCACCCGTCGTATATGGAGGACACTGGTAACCCCTGACGAGCTCTGGTGTCGGGTATGGATCCTCCAGTTGTTCACTGGTGGATGACCTTTGACCCTGTCCAGTCAATGCTGTGAACTTTGTATGAATGTATGAAAAAAAAAGTGTAAAAACAACAGGTTGTTGTTCTGCAGGGGCTTCTGTGCCGGACCACTTCTTTGCCACGAGAGATAAACCCCTTGTTAAACCATGTAACATCTTTACACTTTTGCTTTGGTTGGTGGATTTTTGCCTTTGGACAGAGGCAAGCTAGCTGTTTCCTCCTGTATAAAGTATACAAACATCAATAAGGAGTTACATGTTTGACCTTTTCTTACCTGAGAAAATGCAAAACTAGTTCAGAATCAACAATTCACGGCTTGATGCAGAAAGTTCACTGATTTGGAGGAAAATGCTGTTTCAGTACTAAATTTGCGCCTCATTCTGGCCAGACATGCACTGAATGTTTTGAGAGGGTACCTGAGTTCAGAGGTACTTCATTTTGTTGTCTGATGTGAGCATATCTCCCGCTGGAATGTAACAGCACTGCCAACCAGCTGGCTAAAGCCTGCCCAGAGCTATGCTGGTGCAGAGCAGATTTAGGACAGGATATTGGGTGGATTTTCGGAGACACAGCTTGGACTGCAGGACAGTGGTGGCACAGCTGATTCATCAGGCTGCACCATAAAAGACCACTGCAGATACCTGCTTAAAAAAAAAATAAAAATAAAAAACTGTCTTGCCTGAGGCTTGTGAGGCTGCCTTTAAAGAACCATTTAATATTTTGGGAAATATGCTCTCTCTGAGAATCAGATGTTCAGATAGATATCAGCCTGTGTTTACAGTATAGAGCTAGTGTTGGGATGTTGTTAGCTTAGCTTTGCACAAAGGCTGAAGCAGGGGTAAACAGCAAGTCTAGCCCTGTCCAAAGGTCAAAAATACATCTACCAGAACTTCAAAAGCTTACTGATTAACATGTTATGTCTTGGCCAAATGTCCTACTTGGGAAGCCAGGAGATCTTACACGTGTCACACTTTTCTGGAAAACCTTCAGCCATTGTGGCTAGAGAAAAGGAAAGAGATGCCACAATTTCCATGGTAGATAGTTGTTCTACAAATCTCTGATTTTTCCAGCAACATAACAGCTTCCACTGAGTCTCCCATACAAAAACACTGAAGAAGCCACATCTGCAACACTCAGCAGCAAAACAGTTGAGCAGTGAACACAGTGAGCACAAACATGTTGCAATGACCATCTGCAAGTTACTCTGATTAGTGATTACTGTGCTGACTATTTGGTAGGTGCCAGTCTAGAAGTTACAGTAGCCAATGCATAAGATATAAGAGCAAAAACATGAACTATAAAATATATTATATATTACATATGAATGAATTTTGAAAATAAAATCATTCTGACCTCCATAGCCCATGTAACCATGGATAATGGCTCCAGCAATTTCTACACATACAATCAAATACAAGGCCCACCATGCTGCTGTAGCATTTATCTGATCCCTGATCATCCACTGGATCATCCGTGTGGGTGAGGGAGTGGTGGGAGTTGGAAGAGATTATGAATTAGTTATGAATTAGTGCAGCTTTCAATAAAGCCAATTTAAAGCACAATGTTCTTGGTAAAATATATGATAGCTTACTACCTGGGCAAAAGTTTCATCTTTTGTATTCAGCACATATAGAAAGAGAAGATGATTGTGGTTTAACAAGCAGCCTGCCCTTCAGCTTGGAGGATTTACTGACCATCAACAGCTAGCTTAGCTTCTGTGACTCCACACAGCCCTGCAGAAGTCCTGACCTCAGCTGCACCCTCCAACTCTAAACAAAACTAGGGGATTCCTCAGTACAGACTTACTCCAGCAAGCCAGTCAAAACACAACATGTGGATCAACTTTGCAATCGGCAGAAGTTGCATTCCTCTTCTTTTGGTAGAGGCCAACCACCTGCCTCCACCTCCAGCCTCTGCAGCAAACCAACACACCCCCTACCTCTCTCCACTGAACGTGAGAGTGACCACTCCTGGTAAAACACCAAAAAAGCTGACACCCAAATGTCAAAGTACCAGGATTAGTAATTGCAATGTGATTACTGAATTTCAAATTGTTATCTTTCACTGAAAAATGTGCTGCAAAGTAATGCATTACTGCCCAGCTGTGACGTTCAGCAGATTAAGTGCACATCAAACCTGACGAACTCTTTAACAGTCATTTCTCAGACAGGAAGGTGTTTTTTGGCCTTTTGACTCCACAACAAAGTAACAGCTGTTCACATTTGGTTTGATAAGGCAGGTGGAGAGAGCTTTCTCTTTGAGGCTGCTTGCGTCACAGCCAGATAGTGTTATGCACTCCCATCTCTTCCCATGCAGAGCTAATCTAATGAAGCCCCCATTCACATGTGACTCTCATGGCCAGGAGTGAACTGTTGTTGTCAGCCCAAAAGGGCGAATGTTTGACTGGTAACATTTCAAACACTTTATATTTTTGACAAACTTAACAAATCTGTGATGAAGGAATACTGTTACTTTCTTCTGTGGCACCATCAGGCAGAAACAGTTGACTTACACTATGGACAGCAACATAGTGTAAGTATGTAAAGGCCTCGCCCTTTTTGGTTTCTGTTCCAAATGTTTCCAGCAAGTCCTGTATAAAATGTACAAACATGCCTTCCATGCAAACTCCAAGGTCTGCAGTAAATGACCCATGTCCTGACCAAAATGCAGTGGTTTTCACCCTTATCATTGCGCAATGACAATAAGCACACAATGAGCAAGTCTGTTATTATATAGTCAGTACATCTTGTATCTTGCGGAGGAGCCCTGTGCTCATGTTGTGCATATTTTTATATTCCTGAAAATTTGACAGTGTACATATGTGATGCACACAGGGTTAGAGGTGGGTGGTATGGTGGGGTAGAGGGTGGGGGTGCAATGGGCATCAAACTCAGGGCCCTCCATAATGCTCAGTGCAGCAACTTGCTGTGCAGTCTGATGTCACTCACTGAGGTAAGTGTGATGCGTCAGTATTTCAATGATAGGGTGTTTGACAGGGAAAAAAGAAAAATCTCAAAAAGTAGTTGTGCCAAAAAAAAACTGCCATGTGGTCTGCTGTGTAGTGCACTTAATGGCGACTCGGACATTACAGGGTACATATTACACACTAAAATATGACACTAAAATACTTCATTAATATTGTACAGACAGTGGATTCAGTCGAAGTCTGTACAAAATGTCTCCATAGATCCAGAGGAGTTTTCAGTCTTCCCATGAACAGACGCTGAAGCAGTGATCAACTCAACAGTTAATACACAGACAAACTGCATCATATTTATCATCAGGCACCATATTTAACCAGTAGGAGCACACAGCCCTTCACCAAGGCCAATAGTCCTCTTGCAGATTGCAGATTGTAACAAAAATCCAACCAATTTTCAGAATCTAAGATGTTTGGCTAATAAATCACCAAATACAGCAGCAACAACCACAACCTCATAGTCAGCTACCTTCAATCTCTTCATCACCTCTCTCCTCACTCCCTTCATCCTCCTTCTTTGTCTTCATCTGTTACAATCCGCAACCTGTCTGTTTCCTAGAGTTTCATTTCCCCTTTTCCCTAGTGTTATTTGGCTGTCTCTCTGTTCTCCTGTCTGCCTAAACTGGAACTGGGTGTGTCTTGCACTACCTGGCTCCGCCCTGTCCGCAGTGCACCTGGCACACATCAGCCTGATTAGGGCACAGGATAAAAGGGAGGTTCCCTTTGTTACCAGTTGCCAGATTGTCCTGATTCATTTGTGGCTTCCTTGTTTGTCACTCAGTGTGAGTACCAGCTGCTAAAATTCTCTCTTTGTAAGGTTCATGTCTCAGTTGGATACTGTGTGCTTTTTGTTTCAGTGCCTACCTGCCCTGTCAGCATTTGTGCCTTGCCTCAACCTGTGTTACAGAGTTCCTTTTGTTTGATCGTTTGTCTCCACTCAGTTTGAGTGTGCTTTTTGGTTCTTCATTATTGTTAAAATGAATTGTTTATTTATATCTAATTCATCTCTGGGGCCCGTTGCACAAAACTAGGATAAGGTATTGAGCCGGGATATGTTGGTTATCCTGGCTCAACTTATCCATGATCCGGTTGCACAAAAGCAGGATAGTGGAAAGTGGGATATGTTGTGGGATAAGTTACTGTGGAGATTTATTCTGTGGAGCTAGCCTGCTCCAGACCAGGCTAAGTTCCAGGATCTATTTAATCTCATCCCTTATCTCAGTCAGCCGTCATCACAAACGGAAACCAATAGTTATTCCACTGCCCACTACACATTGTTATCACATTCAACTAGATCCACTGTCATTATTTAAACATTAACACAAAACATAAGCATCATTAATTTCAATTTTAATTAATTTCATTAATGTCAATCGTTGTAGATAAATAATGATTTTAGATGATGTTGCAATCATTAGATAGACAGTTTCCCATAGACTATATATAAAATACACATCCAATATAAATATAAATACACATCAAAGAGTAACATGATGTTCCTTTATTGAATAAGGATAAATCAAAGCATCAGTTCCTTTCAAAACTGAAGTCACACAGTGACTCTACAAGACAGAAAGCATAGAATCAAAGCATATTATACAACACAAGAATAAATACGCATTCAAAGGTCTGTATATAATACACCCCACATGTCTGCACACTGAAATAAATGCAGGACAAATCCGTACACAACAAATGAACAGACAAATGAATGGATGATGGAGCCTCCCTGCAATCAATCTAAATGGGAAAAAAAAAAAAAAAAAACCCAACACAAATTCCTCTCCTAATGCAGGACACATTTAACTGAAATTTAAAGCATGTTAACTAAAATAATTTAACACATGTTGGTCCCTGACCAGCCGACCACTGTCATCATCAGTGAAGATGGCAGGATTGTCCCAGTCCATGTGTGATGGCACTCTGGGGGCCCTCTCCTTCCTCAGGCAGGCCACACTGTGGAGGACAGCAGAGACCACAGTGATGTCACATGCCCTCAAAGGGCTGACCCGTAAGTCATGAAGACAATGAAAGCGTGCCTTCAGGAAGTCAAAGGTCATTTCAGTCCTGGCCCTTGTCCTGGCATGGGCATGATTGTAGGCCTGCTATGCTTCCTGGGGGTATGTGTACGGTGTCAGGAGAAAAGGCTGGCAGGCATACCCCCTGTCCCCCAGCAAGACACCAGAGAATTCACCTGTCAATACAAAATCTCATCATTACAACCTCATAAATAGAGTGACATTCATGACACAGCTATGATGTAAAAAGTGGAAAGTGGTTATTGTGCATTCTTGAGTATTAGTCAGGGCACTTACCATTCTGCAAGATGTTCTTGTATTTAATCTTGACTTGCTGCCATGTCCGTTTTAGCCCAGTCATGTTTAATCTCTCGCTCTCTCTCTCTCTCTCTCTCTATATATATATATATATATAGAGAGAGAGAGAGAGAGACACACACACACACACTTTTATATTATATATATGTATATGAGATAAGATCAACTTTATTTATCCCAAAGGAAAATTATCAAGGAGTCATACAGTCTGATGGAGTTACATTTACACAAATTCACTTACATCTGCAGTCAATTTCACAATTTCAACTGATTCATAATCAGAGTGGAGATGTTAATTAACTATTTGGATTGTAATTGTGATGGTTTCAGCGGAGCAGTGAGTGTGCACTATTTACGCATTCAGGCGGTCTGCAATACTTTGTCATGCTTCCTCTTGTTGTTTTATAACTGTGGCGGTGTTGCCTTTCTTTCTAATTTGGTCCTTCACCTCCTCGTAAGCCTCCATGAGGATTTCTGCCTCCGACGGGGAAAAGTATGCTGCTCTAGTTGCCATGGTGAATCAGTGAATCTGTTATCGATGGTGGGGTCTATTTGAGGAAGCCGCGTGCACATACTTATCCAGGATAGGTTTCACCTGGCTTGATGAATCCATGCCTGCTCATCCTGGCTTGGTCTTTATGCATCCGATTAAGCCTGGACGCTCATGTTTTGGATCAGTTGAACTCAGCTCAGTCACTTATCCTGGATGTCTTAATCCTACTTTTGTGCAACGGGCCCCTGGTCTGCATCTTAAAGTCTGTAGCAGGAAGGGGAAAAGGAAATGACAAAACAGCCTTTTCCACCTGAGCTGGAGAAGAAGGAGGAGGGAGATGATAAATCAGTCACACCTGAGAGCTCAGAAAAGGAGGGAAATCAAACAAAGGAGGCTTGAAGGAGGACTGAAATGAAGTGAGAAAGAAAGAAAAGGAAGTAACTCAAAGTTTGATTCAGTTACCGGATTAATTAAAAGAAAACAGTGAACTGAGTGTTAAGGACGGGCTGGAAATTGAGCTGTATGTTAAACTGGATACTGGAGGAAAAAGCTGATCCCTGGAGCAGGTGGAAAAGAAGCTGATTCTATAATCCTTGACCTGTTTTGATTCAGTGGCGAATATCTCTGTCCGAGTTGGGTGATGCACTACTAGCAGATAGAGTCCCCTTGTCCCTGAAACTCTCTTGGCTTCTAACTCCAGACCTCAAGCTATGCTGTTGTTTTTCCTCTCCCCTCAAACATATATCCCTCTGAACTGAATTATTGTTTTGTAGCTAAGAAGCTCATCTTATTTCTCAAATTTACAGTATTTGTTTTAAAATATTGGCAGTTTTTTTTTTTTTTTGAGTATTCTTCTGTCTGGTGCCCAACATTATTTCTTATTTGAGGAGCTTCTATGCTACAAGTCCTAAACGAAAAACTTATTTAAAGGGTTTTCCAAACCTTAACATCATCTTCATGTAGTGATGGGTTGCAGTAGCAGACCTCTTCTCCCTCACACTTACTGTAGTCAGTGTGGCTGAGCCTTTCAGGATGGCAGCTGCAGCCCTTCAGTGAGCTCCAGCTGCAGCCGGTGATGTCAAGCAAACCTGCGATGTAGAGGTCGCAGTTGCTGTGATAATTAGAAACAGTCTTTGACACAAACTGACCTGCATATTTGTGGAAGTGTAAAACTTCAACATAGTTGGTTACAAGGTTATGATCATTGAGGCTTCATCAGCTCATAGCTGCCGTGCTTATGGCAGAGCTTCAGGGTCAGTCCTAAGCCCCGTTTACACGTACACGGATATTTTGAAAAACAGAGACGTTTCCCTTCGTTTGTACCCTTTGTTTACATGCAAACGGAGAATTGCCTCTGAAAACGATGCATTCTAAAAACTGGAGGTGGAGAGTGGAGATTTTGGAAAACTTCAGTTGCACGTTTGCATGTAAACTGAGAAAAACTGAGTTTTAGGTAGCCAACGTCACATTATGCGCCAGAACTTGCACCTGCGCCAAAAGTGCGACCTATGTTTACGTTTTCATTTGGCTATGGTGATCATGGATGCATTCAGAGTAGCAGTCGTATTTATGTTGGTGCAAACTCTTTTAGTATGTTTGCATTTGCAAATACAGCTGCTCTATTATATGGAGGAGCAGAGATGAATGAGTGCTCGGAGGTCAGCAATTTTGCAACAACTTCTCTCCCCTCCAACATGAAGAGCCAGTCCACGTCACCGCCAGCGTCGATGGCATACATACACGGGTTAGTGTAAACGAAAAGTGTTCTGAAAACGGACACATGTGCACGATGTTATTTTTGAAAACGGAGAGGGTGAAATGTCCATTTATGAAATGGCCAGCTCAGTGTGGTCTGGCTGTCTGTGCCACTGGTGTGTTGCTGGATGCTTTGTATAACGGTGAGTACACAGTGTCATAAATGTGCACCTAGAAACAAGCTTAGACACAAAGTGCAGTGAGGTGACACTTGTGTCTTCAAAGACTGTGATAAAGCAGAAATCGCTCAGATAGTTATCTCTTGGCTTTGATCCGCTGGCCACTCTGCAAGTGCTTCTGATCCAATATAGCTGAATTTCTATTGAAAATGTCCTACAAATTACACTTTCCACATCTCATGTTTCCTTTCATTGTCTCCTACAGATATTGAGAAACTCTTCGATTGCTGTCTTACTTGATACAGAACTGACTTTTGTGGAATTTTGCAGATCTTGCCACAGCAGCTTTGGTGATACTGAGTATCGATGGCATGAAAATCTTCTCCTACATTGACTAAAGTTAAAGACACCTCATCATGCCTGTCATCACGTATACCTGCTTCAATGTTCTGGTCCCTTGACCCCCATCAACCATCCTACACTGAACCAACTTTCAGGGTGCTTTAGATCCTCCATACGCTCTTCTCCACGTATTAGACGGTCCTGTTTACAACCCTGGTTCCAAAAAAGTTGGAACATGTTGTAAGACATAAATAAGACAGAATGTCAGAATTCGTTAATCCTTTTTGATATGCACTCAATTGAAAATGGTACAAAGGTATATTTATCAGTTTCATTGTTTTTTTCTAAATATCTGCTTATTCTGAATTTGATGCAGCAACACATTTCAAACAAATTGGGACAGGAGCAACAAAAGACTGGGAAGGTTGTGGAATGCTCATAAAGGTCAAGAGGCAACAAGCAAATCAAAAGTAGAAAGGTCTGATCCGCAGCCTGACTGTGCAGGAGCTACAATCTGCCATGTCTGTGGATATGGCAGAGCTGAGTCCTTGTAAGAGTCCTGATTAGAGGATAGGATGCAGCTGGAGAGGCTCTGCTCTGGCACACCTGTTTCCACTCAGGCAATCACAAACACAGAGAAAAAGAGAAAGAGAGAGAAGAGATTATATTTTGTTTAACACAACTTCCCAACATTTTTGGAATCGGAGTTCCTTGATGTGAAGCTATAAATGCAATAACTGTTAACTTCACAGTCAGCATTATTGTTTGTTCTCGTGAAGTGTAAAGTTCAAACATTTTCGCTTCTGGAGTTTGATGCAGTTTTGGGTATGATTGTCTGAAAATTACGTTTCCATAGCCACACCTTAGTTTGAGAAAAAAGAAAAAAAAAGTACTGTTAAAATTGTGGCAATGTTAAAGTTGTAACGGTTGTCCCATGATGTCCCATGAGCCCCAAGTGCTCCATAACCGCTGCTTTCTGTTTGAAGTGTGAGGAACTGCATGTGTTGGTGACCCCAGAGGATTAATGGTACCTGTGAATGTGGATTTTGGATCAAGATACAGACGCAGATACAGAAAAACTTTATTGTCCCCTACAAAAGTAGTGGAAATTCGTCTTTGACGTGCTCACACGTGTGCATAAAATAACACAAGTAAAAACACAGTTCAACATAAAAACAGCAACACAATAAATAAATACAGTGCAGTACATGCAATACAGAATTAAAAAAAGGATTTTATAGTGCGTTGTTGATGGCGGATGGGATGAATGATTTTTTCCCTAAGTTTGTCCTTGCTATAGGGATCCTGTAGCGACGGCCTAAAGGAAGGGGCTGGAATGAGTTGTGGAGTGGATGTGAAGGGTCATGTATGATGTAGGTGGCTTTACGTCTGACTGTCTGTGTGTGGAGGTCTGAGAGGGAGGACTGTGGGGTGCCTGTTATCTTACTTGCGTGTTTGATGACGGGTGACAGTGTGGATTTGTCTTTAACAGACAGAAAGGTGTATCCGGATGAGATGTTGTAAGTGAGGACTGACTCGACGAGTGATCTGTAAACAACTTTTAAAATGTCTTTGCTCACATTAAAACTCCTCAGTTTCCTCAGCAAAATGAGATGTTGTTGTGCCTTTTTGTCAGTGTGTTTGGTGTGGACAGAGAAGGACAGTGTCCTGTCCACCTCAATGCCCAGATACCTGAACGCCTCCACCTGCTCCACCTCCTGCAGTGGCTGCAGTAGTGGGTGGGTGGAGTCATCAGGTTTCACTCCCCTGCAGCACAGGTCCTTGGTCTTACAGATGCTGAGCTCTAAAGAGCTGTCCTCAGTGGGAGTGATGAGTGAGTCTACCTGTTGGTGATATGCCGTTAGGCTGTTACAGTCCGTCAGGTGAGCCACCAAGGCCATGTCATCCGCGTCTTTGAAAAGTGTCATGTTGTCCATGTTGCAGGTTATCTTATTTGTGTAGATGGAGAAAAGAATGGGTGATAGGACACACCCTTGTGGCACCCCAGTGTTTATGGTAATGTTGGTGGATCTTTTGCCATTGACTGTTACATGCTGTGATCTGTCCTGTAAAAAGTCTCTGATCCACTTAACCAGTGCCGGGTTGACCTGCAGTTCAGTGAGGCAGTCTGATAAGATGTTCGTATTGACTGTGTTAAAAGCCGAGGAGAAGTCCATAAATAAAAGTCACTGTATTTCTGCAGCTGGCTGTGTCACTATTGAACTTGACGACTATATACTGGATTTTAAGATGTGTGGCATTTATTCTGACAGGGCCAAATGCAATGTTGACAAAAAGTGAAAAATAATTTGCAATCTGTCTGGGTTCTTCTTTGGCCTATGCTACACCCTTCCACCACGTTTCATGAAAATCAGGCCAGGAGTTTCCTGCTGACAGAAAAACAATCCAAGAAATTGGACCAAAAACTCAGCCCTCTCTGCAGAGGTATATACAGATACACCCAACACTGCATGCACACTGTGACACCCCTCCCACTGTCCAACAGGCTGTCATGGCCAACCTCAGCAGGGAATTGGCTGACATGAGAAGGCCGTCAGCTAATCAAGCTTACCTGGGCCTCACAGGTCATAAAAGCAGAACTGCCATCCAACCTGCATGGATGTCAGCTGAGTCCGCTGGAGTAAATCTCTTGCATGGATCTCACATTCCCTGAGCCAGTTTGTGACAAAAAAAAGCAAAAAAAACAGGCTGATCTTATTTCACACATTGTTCCTGACCGTGTGGCTGCAGTGCACTCAGTCCCTCTGTCATGTCTGTAGTGCTGGACTGAGAGTCCTTATCTGCAGTGTTCATGCTTGACTCAGCTAGTGGGAAAAAACTGGCCTTCAACCACCAACCACCTGTTCAGCTTTGTTGCCTTCTCATTAAACCTGCACCAGCGTAAACACTTGC